>NC_056733.1:243263810-243278810 GCF_019279795.1 Protopterus annectens | reverse complement strand
TCACAGATGCTATTTCTAAATCTTAGAGCCACATTTCTCATTAAAGTTGTTTGATGTTCTTAAGCTGTTAGTGGACAAGCAAAATGACCCACATACCACCTTCTGAGAAGAGAACAGACTTATCTAAGACAAAGTTTTCTCTTTTTAAATTGGTGTTTATTTGGTTTTTCAGAAGGAGGGAAATGTTTTAGTCTTTGGTCTTCCCTGTTTAGGTGGTAAAAAAGCAGATTCAGCTGTCTGTAGGTTTCAGCAAATGCAACAGTGAGAGTTACAAGCCAAGTTTAACCCATGTGAAGATTAGAAGTAAGCATCTAACTTTATTTTGAGGCATGTCAAAGTCAATGACCATCCAGAACAGAAAGAACCAGTCCAACCCTTCCCTGCGTAAGGAGCTCAGTGGTAATGCAGAGCCCTTAGACTGAATCTTATGCCAGTGAGCCGAGCCTTTGTCACACTGAATTCCACTGGAAATACACAACAGTAATAACAGTGACACTTCGAAGCAAAATGTTAAACAAATGGCAATCACAACCTCTCCAAGAGCTTGTTATACTATCTCAAATCAGAAGAGAAAATGATAAACATAGTTGCTAGTAATGTAGTCAGCATCTGAGAAGGGAAGCCATGTTGTGTTATTTCAGATGCTGGAATAATAAATACATTATCTGAAAGAATGAACTGCAAATGAGCTACACATAATATTAATGGGCTATTGGTAACCTAACAAAAGCCTGTTGCATTTCATCAGTTTCTGATTTAGCTCATCTAGGAATAGCTGCATGCCACAATGCCCAAAACCTACTATATGGAGAGGTTGACCTTTTCAGTTGTGTAGTTGTGCACTTCGTCATTAATTCTTTAATTATAGTGACTGTATTTGAATTAGAAAAGTAACATAATTCTGCTTAAAGTTCCCCATGTTTACCCAAACTTACTGTTCCTGGGAATGTTACATCCACCTTCAGGAAAAACCCTCATTCACCACCATACTCTTACTAAAAATTGTGAAAGTTTTCCCTCATACCTTGACTCTGCTTGAAAGCAAGTCTACAACCTCAGTTACATTCCCTGTCTTTTCAATGAAGTTTTAACTCCATAGTTCCCCCTTTTGATATCAGTTTTTTAAACTTTTTACATCTTTATTTTAATTACAGGTTCATTAGATGTTATACTGAGATGGGACCAGAAAAAAATTGCATTTAAAATACAGATTGCTTACTCTCTCCACTTTAACTGCATTTAATTGTGGTTTACTTTGTAAACTTCATGATTATCTGCAGCTCTGCCTCACATCATGATTGATTGATTTTTCTTCAAATCCTTGTAAATGCTCTGCCTCTATAACACCATCTTTGAAATTTAATGTGCATGCATGAAAGACTGGTGCTACCCCCCCCCCCCCCCGTCCAAAAAAATAGTCCCCACTGGCTGGCTTTTCTGTTGAATTAATCCCTCATCCTTCAGTTTGATAACTGTGGATAAGGAGAAAATGAATAAATTAATGCATTTCTAGGTACATGTGCCAAAGTCCAGAATTCTGGAGTAAAAGATTAAGGCTCAGAGTCTGTAAACACTTCATCTTGCAGTTCTTTCTTTGTTGTCTTTGTTCTCCTTTTGCCTGCTGTGTGATCCTGAGCAGGTCCTTTACCACCCCCCCCCCTTAAAAGAACCACTTTTGTCGAATGTGTTTACCTGCTCAAACAAATAAATAACATAGCATTAAAAAGCTGATGGTCTTTGATCCAAGCTCATGGCTGAAAAGCATACTTGTACCAGATCACCTACCCAATTAACTGAGGTGTGACCTGAAAATACAAATACATTCTAAAACCCTGGTTTGACATATCTTCCCAAACATGTTCCTTTAGACTTGTAACCAACTTCTTCTTGCTGCTGGTGTAATAATCTGCATGCATTTTTTTATCAGTCCACTTATCCTCCAGTTGTAGGGTTGTGGCCTGGCAGGTATTTATAACAAAGCTAGCTGAAGGTCTGAGTTTAATTATTTATTTGTTTATTTATGAATGTATGTATTTATTTATGTATATTTCTTTACTGGGGTTGTGCACTGATCTTTATGGACTGTTTGCAGGCACAGCCTAGGTGAACAGGATCACATAAGAAATGAACATAGCATATTTACAAATACAAGGATGCCCTAAAAACAAATGTATATACATATTTACAGATGCAAACATATGCTACAACATTTAGTTCAAGAAGTAGTTTGCAATGTCAAAACATGCATGGAAAAACGGAATTACGCTTAGCAGAGCTTTATGGATAAGACATAGCCATAATGACTGAAATGGCTTATGCTACAGGGAAAGCACTATATCATTATAGAGAGAGGTATGAAGAGGCAAGTGAGAATAGTTGCAGGAAAGGATAACATGGGGAGAAGACAGAAAAAAGGTGAGAGTAGCATTCAGTGGTAAGAGGAGTAGAAAGGAAAAGAAGTGTGAGAGAGATGCAAAGATAGGAGGGAAGTAGGATGAATGAGAGTCAGTAAAGGGATGACGAGATGAGACAAGGAAGGGTGAAATACAGATAAAGGGGTGTGAGAGAGCTGCAGGGTTTATATAATGTGACCTGAGTGAGCACAGCTGCACTTTGTTTGGGTGAAGAGGTATTCCTTGAGCTGTTCTCAGAAGTCTAGTATTTTTGTACATGTCAGATTGAGAGAGGACTGGAGTCCCATACTTTAGGTGCTAGGATGGAGAATGCACAGTCAGAGCAATAAAGTTTAGTTTTGGGAGTTAGTAGCATGGGTTAAGATTGAGAGATACTCTTGAGATTATATGTGGGGGTTTTGGTGAAAACCTTATGAGTGAGAGGGGACAATGACTCAAGAGAAAGGGGTTTATGAATTAGTGATCCTAGTAGGAGGTTGGCTCACTGGCGCACTGAGAGATATTTAGCTTTGGTGAGAGTTAGGCAGGGATGTTCATTACTGGGGGAATTAGTAATAAACTGGCAGATTTTATTGGCGATGGTCTGTAAGGTGGTGGCATTTTTCTCTGATGCTGCAGCTGTAACAGGTAGTCCATATTCAAGTTGAGATAAGAGTATTCCTTTGCCTATGGCAGCTTTGGATGGTTTTTACAGAAGGGATGATAGCTAGTTCACCCGGAAAAGTAATGCTTTGATCTTTTTGAGTGAATTTTGAATGTGCAGTTGAAAGTTAAGAGATTGGTCTGGCCAAATGCTAAAGTATTTGGAGGATGTGTTAGTTTCTATGGTCGTATTGTTAACATCTTTAATATTAAGAAAGCTGCGTGCCTTGGCTATTTTTGGTTGGTTCCAAATAACATTGCTTTTTTGAGCGATTGACTATACGTTTCTGGCCTATTAGCCATTGGTTGAGGGTTTTGAGGTCATCTTTGAGTTGAGTTTGTATAACAGAGTGGGATTTGTTTGACCTGTAGATGACCATATCATCTGCATAAAGAATTAGAGGTATCTGTGGATGATCAGATGGGATTTTTCTGATAAATATGGAAAATAGCAGAGGGGGTAAAGTGGAACTCTAGGGGATGCCTTTCATAAGAGGACCTGTTTCAGAGGTGGTGGTGGTGCCTAATTTCACCTTGAAAGATGTATTAGTGAAAAAGTCTACAAACCAAGGTTTTGCATCATCATCACTAATGCATATTTCAGTTATTTGTCAAATAATAAGCTATGTTCAATTAGCTCAAAGGCTTTTCTGTGGTCAGTACAGATGGCTCCTGTCAGGTTGCCTTTGTCCATATTGGATAAGATGTCATCTGTAAGGAATAAAGAGTTATTATAGTGCTGCATCCAGACCAGAATCCATGTTGCCTCGTGGATAGAAGATGACATTGATAAAAATATTCAGTAATTTAGTTTTAGATATTTTTTCTAGTATTTTACATAAAATGGGAAATATTGAGATAGGATGGTGTTGCAAAGCAGCAGCTGAGTGTGTAGTTTCGTAGTAGGATTCTCTATTGCTGTTTGACATATCTGACGCATAATTTTATTCATTAAGCAGAGGTTATTTATGTGATTGAAAGAGTGGGAGATTAAGTCCTTAAAAAGGTGAATGAACCTAGGGGATAGGTTATCTGAGTAGGGGGCGTGTTTATTTGTATTTAGTCTAATTGTGTTTCAGTCTCTTTGGTTCTAATCTTTTTGAAGTGGAATAGTGGAATGTGAGGGGGTGGTTCCTGTGGTAGCGGTAGGTTTGTGTTGTGGATGTGTGGCAGGTTGCTGAACCTATTGAAGAAGTCAGTGCATGAGAGTATGTATATGGTGGTGTTAGAGGGGTTCAGGGAATTGGAGTAGTACTGCATTTTCGATCAGTCAACAAGTTGATTTCTCTCCAGAATCTTTTAGGTTTGGCTAAAATTGAGATTTGTTTGTTTTGGTAGTGGTTGTTTTTGTGTCTGCTAATGGATTGCTTGGCTAGATTGTGTAATAAGATTTATTTGGCTCAGGAATCTGTAGAGGAGTTACATTTCCAATTGTGCTATGCTTCATTACGTAATTTGAAGAGGTGTTTGAGTTCATTAGATAACCATTCATGTTTATGAGGTAGAAGTGGCCTCTGTACTAAGGGAAGGAATTTGTTTTGCAAGTGCAGTAGGGTACTGGTCAGCTTGTTAGCTGCTTCATCGGTGTCTTTTATGGCAAGTAAGTGAGGCCAATCATGGGTGGTAAGGTGTTTTTTAAGATTTGTGATATTCTAAATGGTTTTGGGTCTGAAGGTGATAAGTTTTGGTTTATATTTTAACATTAGGTTATGCACTGAGAAGGTTATGAGAGTAATCACTGAAGGAGGGTGCATGTATTGGGAGGTTAGGTATCACTGTAAGATTATTTGTTGTTACAAGATCTACTAAGGTGTAACTCTTGGATTGAAGGTTTGGTCTAGTGGCTTCAGCATCGATTTGGGTAAGACTTAAGCTGGCCAGGAGTTTTGACATATCATTAGCCTTTGGACTTAAGTGATTAAGGTTAAAGTCTGCAAGAATGATTAGGATAGAGTTTGGGAGCTTTGGCATATATTTGTGGATGGAGGTATTTATTTTGGTAGTGAAGGCAGGTATGCGCTGACTATAAAAAGGGGTGTGGGGTTGTTTGTTGGAAATTTTTAATTTTTAAATTTTGATTTTCGTTTCTAAGTCTGTACAAATGTCAGAGGTCAAAAATGTTACCTGACTCTGTAGGAATAAAAATAATTTTGTAAGCAAACATTGCAAACTTTAATATCTAAAGGAATAAACTGCAAGGAAAAATCACCCCAACCATGACAGTTAGAACATCATTGTTTGCACCATGCTCTACAGTTGCAATGCTCTTGCCTATTTGCTCAGACTTGCATTGTAAATTAGTGCTACTGGAATCAAATCTGTAGTACAAATGCTCTCAACATTACTGTTAATCCAGCTTGTAATGATGGCAGTTTTTTTAATTACTCGTTACAGTTCAGTTCATCTTATTTGAAGCAAGTATGCATTGAATGTTAGTCAGTCACTACTGGTCACAGCCTGCATTACTCACATACAAAATCTTCAGGTTTGTGCAAACCTGACAACACCATGAACTTGATATGAAATGCCAATGAAGAACATAGGTTCAAATACTGATGAGTTAATCAGTATTCAAACCCATAGGATAAAATTAATGCATTTTTGCAAGTGAAAACTCCCTCACCCCAACCCACTGCTACTTTATATTATCCTTCTAAAGATGCATGACCTTCAGAATGAATTTAAGAGTCAGGTTCTAGGATTTTAAAAAGTGCAGAAAAAGATATACCTCTCAACATCTTTGTTTGGGAATTCTGGACAAAGCCGAAAGTAATGGGAAGGAACAAGGTTCAAAATCAGGGAGGTTCAGTTTTGAAACACCACTCTGATTCATTTAAAAAAGTTAATAAAACATCAGGTTTAGTAACACAATTTATTTTTTGAACGATAAGAAGTATGACACTCTGTCTGGCATGACTGACCAACTGTAATCCTCAGTGATTACTAGAAAATCTAAAATTTTATGAGACATGGTAAAAAATGAGGCAAAATCAGGGACAGTTGAAAGGTGTACAAAACAGTTTCTATGAGTTTGAATACTGCACTAGTCTCCAATGTTGCGTTTTAACCTTGGAGGGAAATTAACAAAAAGGTGGGGTGGGGGTCGGATGGGGGTAAGAGGTTGAAATCCCCAAGACACACTCAGGGACAAGGCTTACTTGTCCCTCCACAAAAAAGATGATGCAGAATCGCAGTCCTGTTTCAGCACACAGTCAGCATTTCCTTTTGTTTACACCAAACACTGTCAACTTTCTAAGTTGTGAAAATTTGAAAAGCAACATCTTAGTCTTACAGTTTTCATTTCTGAATACAATGGCAGCAGTGAAGCTCCATGATCACCATGTGACCTGTTCTTATTCTTTTTCATCATCACCATCACGCATGCAGTACAGACCATCTCCAAGTTCTTAGACGAGAGATCAATGTTGTATGACTCAGCAGAATATTCCTGATGTGACTCTATCACATTATACAGATTTAATCTCTAGAATGTGATTTATTAATTAGTAGCAATGTAGGATGCACTAAGCAAAACTAAAATGGCTTTTTTTCATGGACTGCCCCTACCTATTACACAATATATACACTATATACATATATATATATATATATATATATATATATATATATGTATGTATATATATATATATATATATATATATATATATATATATATATATATATATATATATATATATATATATGTGTGTGTATACTGTCTCAATAAATTGGAACAAACACAATTATGCCGTTGCATTGACCACATGTAGTCTTAGTCTCTCCCACTGTATAACCTGTTGCATCTCCTAACTTTCTTTCTTTGTTAGTAACTTCTGCTTAAACTAATCTCCTAAACCCTCATCTCTACTACTATAGCCCTACTATAGCCCCCTCCCATTCTCCACACTATCTTTCCCCCACTTCCTATCAATGTCTATGCATTGCCCTTCTTTTGAACAACAATTATCTTTTTGTTCTTACTCTCATATGTAGTATATTTTAGTCCACTACTATCAGTGCAATCCTTAATGTTCATACTTTTTTCTTTTGTTAATTTTGTATTTGCAGTGTTGTTTTTAATAGTTTTTGTCCTGTATGTTTATCTTTGCTTATGTTTTCTGGGGCTATTTCTCCTTGGATCGCCACTGAAAATGGGTTGCTTACTATCAATGCAATGCAAATAGTTAATAACCTTTTCTTTTTTACAATTATTTTGTATTGTGATTGTTATTTAATATTTGTATAGTGTCACTTTATTTTTACTTATGTTTGCTGGGGCTTTTCCCCTCGGGTCTCTGAGTCTTTGAAAAGTGCTTTGTCAACTGATGTTTATTCAACCATTCAAGATTTACAACAAAAACAGAAGCATCTGAACTAAGGGGAACATCCCCGCAACCAGTTCTGACTGTTTAAGCTTTCCTTTTATACACGTACTGCATTTCCTTCGGGAGTCTAAGACACAAAGTTGTTTTTGCCATAATACATAAAGGACACCTTATTTGCAATCTGAACATGTAAAAAAACATTAAAGTTAACGTGTGAGATTTGCTAGACCCATTTAAAGAAATAAAAAAAGGCAACAATTGTTTTTTTTATTTTCACACCTGAATAATGAATACAACTAATATAGTTGTCATCCTTTACCTAATGGAATGTTGGGATAAAAGCTGTTTGGCATGCATGCTGAGTTAGCATCACATAGGTGCATGGTAAAAGTGTGTTCTGAAATAAACCATCAGCGGTTGCAAAGGTTGTTTTTTCCTTGGTAGAGTGGATGAGAGGTACTTGGCAGTATCCCTTCATGAAGTCTAGTGTTATCAAGTATCTGGTCTTCTCTAGGTTCACTTGACAGTTCATCAGTTGTCGGCAGGGGGTATCTATCAAACTATGATATGCTATTCAGTTTCCTAATCTAATATTTTCATCAGGTTTACTAACTAGTACTGTTGGTTGTTCGATTTACCTTTCATCTGTTATATTACGCCTACCTTGAGCTTCTTTTGAACTTCTCTTACTGACTGTTTTGTGTGACTCTTGTACTCTGTAAGGGCTCAGTCTACCGTTCATTCCAGGTGTTGCCTCTCTTAATGTTCTGTAAGTTTAATTCTCCCAGGTATTTCTGAAAGTGCAACAGTGCTTCTTTATTTCTTGAGAGAAATTATTTTATTTCCTGCTTTCATACTTTTGACAGAGTTGCAAGTTTGTTTTTTTTTTACTTCTTTCCATGGTTTCAAGATATAAATTAGACACATCTGTTCCTTCTCTTTCCTGGTCTTCTAATCTTGTAGTTTACTGCATTTATTCTTTCAATGATCTCAAAAGGCCCAGCCCTCAGCCAAAAATGCATTCACTGTGAAAGGTACTAACACAAATGGCTGATCTCCTGGTTTAAATTCTCTCTCTCTTGGGCAATTTATTATAATCTGTTGTTGCATCATATTTACTATGGACATACTCAGCTTTTGTCTGTTATGTAAAGTAATGTAGTGTTCTATTATACTTTTAAGTGGTGTCTTCTCTTCTTCTCATGTTTCCTTTACAATGTCATGCAGGCCTTGTGGCACATCTCTGATTGCAGCCAGTAAGTAGAGTAACAACTAGTTATAATAACTTCCCTTAGCATTCATTTTATCGTTTTATTGAACCATTCTACTAATCCACCAATCTGTGTATGATAGACTGACATCTTCAACTGTTTGACTTTAAAACATTGACATAAGTGATGCAATGCCCTTGATATGAAAGGAGTAGATTGGACAGTAAGGTTCTCATTAAGGAAACCCACTCTGGAGAAAAGCAGAACCATTTTTCTGGCAAAAGCATCGCTTCTGAAAATTTTGTACCATGCTCCATTATTGCTAGAATGCACTCATACCCTTTACTAAATTTTAACAGTGGCCCTACAATGTCCACAGCAATATATTCAAATGGCACCTGAAAAATAGGCATTGGAATAAATGAACTCTTAAATCCAGGATGGGGTATAATTTTCTGGTACTCTCATCAAGAAACACAGAAATGTTCTATTTCTTTTATTTTACCTGGACAGTAAAATCTGTCTGGCAATCTTGCCCTAGTTTATTCCATCCCCAGATGATTTCCTAGCACGTGGCTATGAGCTAGCCTCATTGCTAGTGTCCTATAAGGTTTTGGCTTTCGAACTTGATGAAAAATGTCCTCATCTTTAATAATTCTGTATAAGAGGTCATCTTTTCATTCAAAATAGAGGTAAAAAGTAATGGAAATCATCTTACTACCACCCCCAACAACCTTAGCTTATATTCTCACTTGCTCTGCTTAAAGTGTGATTTTCCTACCAGGTTTTTGATGTTTATGTGGATTAACTGTAAGTCCACTAACTCAGGATTATTTCCTTCTGTAGCTTGTCTTGAGGTAGAAGGTAGAGCTTTTTCACCCAAAAAGACTGCATTGCAGCTTCCTCTATGTCTTCACCCTCAAAGAGTAGTTCAAAACAAACAAAAAAAAAATCACGTCCTGCTTTATTAACTCTCCTATCAGTGCAAGCCTCTTGACTGCTCTCTTTTATTTTAGGTCGTTCTCCCTTTAGTGGGTAGATACCACCCTCTCCCTTTCTTTTCCTTCTCTTTGCTATTGGTCCTCTGCAAAGGGTATATCAAAACAAAATGTAACTTCAGCTTTCCTTCTTTGTTCCCCCTCCCCCCATTCTCTTTCTGTGTTAATACTTTTTGTAAGTCATCTGTCTTGTACTGATTCTTACTTCAGTGTTTTTTTTTTTTTTTTCATTTCATCTTCAGTTCCTATGCTGACATCTACAGGTTTGATCTTCTGTTGTTCTATTGCTGGAGCAGGTTTCTGGTTAGGGTTACCACCTGTCCCACTTTGTGAGGGACAGTCCCTCTTTGGGCAGCTGTGTCCTGCAAAAAAATTGAAAGAATGGCAAATGTCCTGAGATTTTAGGACAAAAATATTTCCTATATTTTCTTTAATACTTGCATAAAACAGTTATTTTGTATCTGAAACACCTAAATGTTATAAGGAACAGAATAAGCAACTCAAATGCTACAAGAATAAGCTTTTATTTTGGCAAAAAAGTGAAGTTCTGTCCTTTGTACTGGCAGTGGGTATGTTTTGCCCTGCAAAACCTGACGTTTCTACAAAAAATGTCCCACTTTGGGCATTTGAAAAGGTGGCAACACTATTTCTGGTAGCAGGCCAGATCTTTTTATTGTTTAGACAAAACCATATTCTTGTACCTTTTCCAGCTTCTACACCAACTCCTTTCTCCTGGTTTTGATTCCGAACCTCTGTATGAGTGTCACTGTACTGTTTTCTGGCCCCAGTTCTTATACTGGATGGTGTATCAAGCTACTGTTCTATCTCTTTCTTATTAAATGTATCAGTCTGCAACACTGTGTCTGTGGAGTCTTCTCTCAAAAACTACATCATGTTTCAAACCACGGGTTATAGTAACAGGAGTAAGCAGTGTTCACAGAACTTTTTAACTTTCTACAGGTACCAGGAGTATTCATTCTCATCACCATGCACATGTATTATCTCCACTTTTTAGTTATTACTGATGTTATGCTTACACACCTGGGGGCTTTAGACAAAGGTAATGCTTCCAGGCTCTAGCAGGGCTTGAACTGCTCTTATAAGAAGCACAGTACACTTCACCAGCTTAGTTGTAACACAGAGGCATAATGTTGACTTAATTATTTTAGCTGTACTTTTGTCACACTTCATTGGAACAGTTTCATTTGTCATATGCATTTCAATTTTCACTATCCCCTGCCCACTTAAATATGTGCTAGCCACAATCCTAACCATAACAGCAGCTTATCCTAAAAAAGGCCTTTCCATATAATCCTATCACTATTCAAACAAACTTGAGCTGAATGTGTGGTAGAATTATTATGTGTAATACTTCAGAACAGGAAATTTGATTTCTTTTTTGATGTACTTTCATAGGTTCATGTTAGTGTGCACTAGACTAACAACCACATGGGCCATTATCTAGCAATGCAACCCAAATGTGACCTGCAAATTTTATATATATATATATATATATATATATATATATATATATATATGTATAATATATATATATATATATATATATATATATATATATATATATATATATATATATATCTATATATACACATATATATATGGGGTGATTTACTGTCTGCCTATGTCCATCAGAAACTTAGATGCCAGACCAGGGGTCTGTTTATGATTACACATCCATTGGTCCAAGCTGTGCTTAAATAGGGATAGGGGGAAACTCTGCTTCTAAGGAGCCAGTTCCAGAGAATGAGAATTCTCTGAGAAATATATCTGTGTCTCCAACATGTCCTATTTATGTCATAAGCAAAATTGAGGTCCTTTATTCTAGTAGTTCTGATGTTGTTTCTTTCACAGCTGTGTAAAAAGGTTTGTCAAAACACTGTCCAGGGATGCCTTGTATGCCAGGCAAAGATCACCTCTCTCTCTGAAATCTATATGATACTGAGTAAAGGAAGAGGGCTTTGAGGCGATCAGCATAGGACATTTTGTTAATTCCCTGTATTCTTTCTGTAAAGAAACTCTTGTGGACATTCCAGTTGCTGCATGTATCTGGTCAGGTACATCAGAAAGGGGCATTATACTCTATAATGGGTCTGATGTGGACTGAATACAGTGGTATGATGCCCTCTCTGGACCTAGCTGCTAAGTTCTTGCTTATAAGTTGAGCAACATAGAAGGATTTTTCTTACTACCTTGGATACATGTTGGCTAAAGGTTAGGTTACTATCTAAATGAGTTCCCAGATCATTTACTACTGAATCAGCTTTTAGGGGTGTTTTATTAATGATGTAATTCCCCAGGGTTGTTGACTTCCCAAAAGGTGCTATATTACATTTCTTGGTACTCAATTTTAAGCTGTGTCTTTCGCATCAAGCATTTGTGTGTGTTATACCTTCCTGTAGGGTGCTGTCATCTTGGGGGGAATTCAATGACTGCTCATAGTTTGCAATCATCTGCAAACTTGGTTAGCCAGAGGCCTTTGACATAGGCTTTGACATCCAAGAAGTAGATGCAAAACAGGAGTGGGCCTAGCGCAGAGCCCTGAGGGACTCCACTGATAACCAACCTCTTTGTGGAGGTGACCTTACTGATCCTAACCTCCTGAGTCCTATCAGTGAGTCAGCTAGCTATTCAGGGTCTTATAAAGGGGTTTATTCCTAGTTCTGTAAGTTTGTTGACAGTGCCTGAGTGAGGTATTGTATCAAATGCTTTGGCCAGATCCAGGTAGGCAGTATGCACTGTTTTCCCCTTATCCATTGCCTTAGTGACCTTTTTCAAAGAAGTCCAGCAGATTCAGTAAGCATGACCTTCCTTTGACAAAGGCAAAGTGGGATGGATCCAGTGTCTGGAGGTCTCCTATATCCTTGTTGATAAACTCAATGATAATTCTTTCCATGACTTTGCAAATAAGACTAGTCAGACTAATGGGTCTGTTGTTTCCAGCATCTGTTGAAGGTCCTCCCTTATGAACAGGAATGACTGTCACTGTCCTCCATTCTCATGGTGCAAACTCTGCGTAACAAGTCATATTTTAGTCTGTTCAGGAGGCATCCTGAAATGTTGTAAGCAGTGTTCTCAGCTTTAGTGAGCACAGCCAGTACATGCTCACTAGTTATAGCTGAAGGGTTTTTTTTAAGGTAATTCTTGGGGGATGGAAGTGGGTGGGGGTTAAAGTTGGAACTAAATTTTTCCACTAACAGGTTTGCTATATTTCCAGGCTCAGTGAATGTGGTACCATTAACCACCAGTTCAGCACATTGCTTTGTGCTGCCCTTGAGGCTTCTGACATAGATGAAGAAGGCTGTATGGCTATCTTAACCTCAAAGTTTTCTTTGCTTGACCTTATTAGCCCTTTTATTTGCCTATTTAGTTTGAGGCAAGAATTTTTATCTTTATTGGAATTACCCTTCCTGATTTTTGCCATAACTTTTTTTCCTTTTCTTGTATATCCTGTTTAATTTGGGATGCCACCATGGCAGTTTATTTCTGGTGCTAGTCTTTGGTTTACTTCTAGTAGGTACAGCAACCTCTATGTAGCCAATGACTTGATTGGATAGAGTTTCTGAGAGCAATTCAGGCTGCTGTGTTCTTTGGGTTCTCTGGGTTTGGAGGGGCACTGAATTTTGACAGACCATCACTTAATAAAAGATAATTTTCTTTGAAATAGTTCCTGTTACTTGTTTTATGAAATTACAGAGTTGATTTTGATTTCAAAGGACACAGCTTTATGGTCAGACCTGACCAGGGAGGACAAGGCATTGGTGGTGGTGGGGTGGGGGGGGGGGGTGCAGCATTCTCTCATATTTGTGAGCACAGGGTCCAGTCTCTGTGCAGTGCTTTCAATATTATGAATGGTCAATGTGTTTTTGTCAAAGTCTTTTGTGCTGATCATTTAACATGACAACCATTAATGATATCATTTTATATTTATATATATATATATATATATATATATATATATATATATATATATGTCTATATGGGTTCCTTCAGCTTGCTGAACATCCATAACGTCGAACCGCATATGGCCGAGACGAAAGTATTGTTTCTTCACAACATCAAACCACTTGCATGGAGATCGCCATAGGGAAAAATTCCAATTCACTTCAATGTAAGTGTGATCTCAGAATTGGTATATATAAGTAGCAGTGGGTGTGGGGGATGGAGGGAGTGTAGCCCCGTTACAGCAAAAAAACAAAAAAGGAAAAGTTTTTTTTTCATTTCGGGTTCGATGTTGTGAAGAAACGAGAAATCATGTTTTCATCTTGGCCATATGTGTGCTGATATTATGGTCGTTCGACTATCTGAAGTAGACCCATCTATATATATATTTATCTGCATCTATATAAGTGTATATATATATATATATATATATATATATATATGTATATATATATATATATATATATATATATATATATATATATATATATATATATACATATATATATATATAGGTTTAGTATCAAAATCACAAATAACGCAAAATAATCCATTCATATCAGTGACTCACAACACCAATGATGGCAGAGTAAGTAGGGCAGTATGTTGAATGTCAAGCCGAGTATTCAAATTCGGCATAATTCAACATACTCCTTCCCCTACACCTTTTACAACAGTAACTTAAGTTCTGTTTTTCAGCAGTATGAATGTACTGCACAACACATAACTTCATGGCCCCTACACCCCCTGCAAATTATATATTCCAACTCTGAGATCACACTACAGTGAGAAAAAGGATAAATTTACTGTACCATGATCTCTATTCGAAACATCCACCACTTATCAGCAAATGCAATGTAGCATTCTCAGTACCAGACACTCACAAACATGAAAGTCAGCAATACGGGATTCAGTCAACTGTAATTTGACATCCCATGTTCATTGAACATTCATTCTGTATTTTGATAGTAAACACTTTGGTTGACAACAAAGATGTTTGACAGGTGTGTGGACTCAGCAGTCCCCAGGGTTGGAGAATATACTCTTTCCCCAGGGACTGTGCAGTCTCAGAGTTAGCATATATAATCAGAAAGCTAGTTTTGCTTGTTTCAGGGTTATTTCTTGTAGCATGGGCATTATGTTTTCATTGTTTTTTTCCAATCTTTAAGGTAAAATTTTTCATGTCAGCCTACTTTTAATCTAACCAGTAGTTTCATATCTATAAATATCTAAACAGGAAAGCAGTTTAGTTTTATACATATATATATATATATATATATATATATATATATATATATATATATATATATATGTATCACTGATAGTGAATATATATAGTGTGTGTAAGTGTAAGCTTGACATCTGTCTAGTCAACTATATAACTATATTTAGTTGACTAGGCAAGTGGATCAACAGGCGTGTGAGATAACACAAATCCAGGGGTTGGAAA
>NC_056733.1:243251310-243261310 GCF_019279795.1 Protopterus annectens | reverse complement strand
CATTTCATGAAACTTCCATTTCCTTCCTTTGAAATCAAAGGGAGGGAATGTCCACCCACTTTTTTAAACTTAACTTCTCACATACTTTGGCAGATGAATTCTTGTTTCCACCTGCATAATGCAGCACACACACATGAAAATATGTAGTTTTCCCTGACAGGTACTGTCAACAATCTTGCATAGGCAATTTGTCCTACCAATGTCAGGAGATCTGTAGCTGCTCTAAAAAAAGACAGAGTGTTGTGAAACTTCTTTCTATTCTCTTTATATCAGAGATGAAGAGAAACAGCATCAGTGCACCTACTTGATATAGTTACCACCTATTGTCTCTCTTTCTTCAGAGCAGTACTGATTTGGGCAGTTCTATCTTTGAGGAGGCACGAAAAAGGTAAATGTCTTGATATTTTACAAGAAAATATTTTCTGACTTTTCTCTAAATGTCACAGAAAATGTTCATTTAAGTAATCTTAATATCATATTAAAGAAGTTTTACTAACCAAATTGCCTATCACCGAGTCTTGATTTTATTAGTAAGATGAAGATAATTATTTTTTTCATTTAATGATTCCATTTTTTTTCCTGAACAGTCTCAAATTTCAGTACGAATGTCCTATTTTGAGCATTTAAAAAGATGGCAACCCTATTAACTGATCACATATTTTGCCTAGCAATTCACTTGTAAGTGATATTTTCTATAATTGTAAAAGTTTTATAAAAAGTAGTGTTAGTCTTACACACATAACTAATAATTTACCATGCTCAAAGATGATGGTTTAGATGAAGCATTAATGTACTGGAATATAACAAATCAAGTGGTAACAATGCAGCAGAAGTGGGGAGATATAATATGCAAAAACATGCAAATGTATTTATGCCTCAGTTTCAAAAACCAACTGTGATGATGTGAGGTATTGCCAGCTGTGCCAGGAGAAGTTGGGCAGTGGATGTGTAACATATGCCAGCATAGCTAGCTGGAGTTGTATAAAGAATTATATGTCATTTGTATGTCAAACTGATTTGTACAGATGCTTGTGTTGAAAATGTACCATCGATGTGTCCTGCTGTACAAAAAAGAAATATACACGTGTGTCAGACTGTACTAGTGTAACTGATTAAATGTATATTTTTTAACAGAGGGTACTGGAAGAGAAGAGATTAAGCTCAGCCCCAGCTAACTTTTAGAAAAATATCCTGAAATTAAATTACTTAATTTAGGCCATAAAGATTGTATCTTACAGTTCTGATTGCAGCCAAAGATGAAATGTCTGTAAAAACAAGGACTAGGAATCCCACTGTATTGTCCTTATCAGTGAACTAACTGCCACCCTGGAAGGGTGGAAGTGTTGAAATGGATTTATGCTTTCCAGGTGCTGTAACACATCTTAGCAAAGCTCTATCTGTGTGTATGGTAACATGTGTGTGATTTTGGTTCAATTTCTAGTAAAGGGCAGTAGTATGGGAACCAAAAGTGAGATGTCCAGATCTATGTGATATCATTCTGTAATCCATCACTGAAATTATGTTTTAATACTAGATGACACAGAAGCCTCAGAGCAATCTGTTTTTGAAACCTGTCATAGAAGGATCACTCACACACTTCAACTTACCGTGCTTTATTAAGTAACCAGGGAAAATTAATTCTTTAGATCAGTCAGGAAAACATAGTGAGATTAGTTAAGTACTGTTTTTCTGTATCTGTGTGAATCTGTTCATCTGTGTTGTTTTAATATTTCCTGTGATTGAAACTCTGGTGTTTATTTTAAATAGATATTCAATATTTTCATGTTGTTTTAGTATTTATTATTAAATATATTTAACCTTTTCATTGCGGCGGTCTTTTAGGGAATTTTTTAAACTTTGATAGTACTTATATTTACTTAGCGACACTGTGGCAACTCCTGAAAGCCTTGCTGTTTGCTCAACATTACCATTTGTATTAGTATTAATTTTGCTCAGTATAATTGGATACCCTGGTATGAGTCCAAAGCTGGCTTTGGAGTGTCCTGATGGAAGTATCTACCTTTTAGTCTGGGCAGAGAGACATAGCTAGTAAATCTGTGCCAGTCTTTCCAAGGTGTGTGTGTGCGTGTGTGTGTGTGTGTGTGTGTGTGTGTGTGTGTGTGTGTGTGTGTGTGTGTGTGTAAAAATCAAAGTTTTCACAGAGAGATTGATGGAGGGCTTGGCCTGGGACACTGGACTGTGAACTCAACTCTATAGTTGTTCCAGTGGGGAGTCTTATTGAGGGCCTGGAGAGAGAGAGAGAGAGAGAGAGAGAGAGAAGCCCAGACCCTGGACTGAGTCTGTTCCCTGTGTTCTCTTAAGGGAAATTGTGCTTTGTGCAGAGAGCTGCATCTAGAAATACTGTGTGTATCTATTTTTGTTTCAAGCGAACATCCTTCAGTGTCAGTGGTGAGGACTCAGGCTCCTTGATTACTGGCCCAGAGGAGGGACGTCACATATTTGTCACATCTACTATACAAATTCAAGAATAAATTGTTGTTTTATTTTCCTGTACTATGCTTGTAAATACTTTTGAGCAAAAAGAGCAAATGCATCAGCAAATTTCTCCAACATTCAGGATAATATAAAACATCTTCTTACTGGTGCAGACACAAGTCTAGTGAGTAGCAGAACAAGTTTTTTGAAGTGTTGATTAACAGCTCTTGGATTACAGTGCTAGCTTTGACACCCTAGGAAGAGTGTAAGGGAGGTCTGTCAGTGCCCATAGCAAAGGGCTACAAAACAACATTCCTTCATTCCTTCCTTCCCAAAGCCTATAATTTAGCTCCTTCCTTTGACTGCAGTTGTAAAATTGATCTGAATTGCTTAAAACAGGCACTGATAGAATTGTATATGATGACCATTCAGGAATAAAATGCAAGCACTCCCTACTACAGAATTTTTGTAATATGCTTGTGACTCAAATGCTGTTATTCTTCCTCACTGGACTCGGAAGACAATGTAACTGCCTTATGTCTATGATGACTCATACAAAGGGAACTTGAAATGGATTCTGGGAAGTGGAAAAGAAAGCACTAGAACAAAATCACATTAATATGTCAAGTCCCATGTTAGCCATTTTGTGGAAAAACACATTACATTTCATAAGAAGCAACTAAAGTTGCTTTAATGCATTGAAATAACTCAGAAAACAAACATAAAATAAGAAACGTATTTGAGTTCCAAGGTGGAGTTTTCATTTAAAAATTAATCTTGTTCACTGTATGTTTGTGTCTACTTGCAGCTATATGTTCTACATTTTATGAATGTGTCTATTTGCAACTTTAAATTATTTTGCCTATAGCATGCATCAATGTTCATACCTGCAAAGGGGCCTTGGAATAAGTTATCTGGTTACAAATCTTTAACTAAATAAATATATTGTCTTGTTACAGATGATCATTGCATCAAATCATTGTTCACACATACTGGCATGAGATCCATTTAACTTTGTTAAATATTTATTTGATGTGTGTGTGTATATGTATATATTTGAGTTATTTTAAATAATCAGACATTGTGGAATTGGCTACTTCTTATCATTCTATATAGTTAACAGTATGCCTTTCCTGATGGCTTCTATATACAGTTCAGTGTGTGTAAAGCTAATCAGCCCTTTTCATGTGCCCTTATATGATTTTCAAATCAAGTCTAGGCTGCAGAGGACACCACAAAGAATGTAATAGAATCATAATGGTTAGATTTGTGTAAAATGTTGGAATGCATGAAGAAAGGTTTCTGAAAGTTATAACACAGGTAGTAAAATCATCTTAATTAAACATACTGTACATTCAAAAGTAAAACAGATTTTATCCCATTTAACTAGATGTTTTCAAATTTGTTCCGAAATCACCAGGATTATCACTAATTGTCTGCTTGAAGCTCTATGTTCTACATGTTTTGATTCTGAATCTGGTTTGATAATAATGCATAAATATTTAAGTGTCAACATTCTTCATTTTTTCTTTCGGCTGTTCCCATTAGGGGTTGCAACAGCGGGTCGTCTGTTTCCATTTCTTCCTGTCCTCTGCATCTTGCTCTGTCACACCAACCACCTGCATGTCCTCTCTCACCACATCCATAAACCTTATCTTAGGCCTTCCTCTTTTCCTCTTACCTGGCAGCTTCATCCTTAGCATCCTTTTCTCAATATAACCAGCATCCCTCCTCAGCACATGTCCAGACCAATGCAATTTCGCCTCTCTGGCTTTGTCTCCAAACTGGGCTGACCCTCTAATATACTTATTCCTAATCCTGTCTACCCTCGTCACACCTAGTGCAAATCTTAACATCTTTAACTCTGCCACATCCAGCTCTGACTCCTGCCTTTTTGTCAATGCCACTGTCTCCAACCCATATAACATAGCTGGTCTCACTACCCTCTTGTAGACCTTCCCTTTCACTTTTACTGGTACTCGTCTGTCAGAAATCACTCCTGACACTCTTCTCCACCCACTCCACCCTGCCTGTAATCTCTTAGTCACTGCTCTTCCACACTCGCCATTACTCTGAACTGTTGATCCCAAGTATTTAAACTCATCCACTTCACCACCTCTACTCCCTGCATCCCCACCATTCCTCTATCCTCCCTCTCATTCACACACATTTATTCTGTCTTAGTCCTGCTGACCTTCATTCCTGTCCTCTCTAGAGCATATCTCCACCTCTCCAAGGTCTCCTCAACCTGTTCCCTACTCTCACTACAGATCACAATGTCATCTGCAAACATCATGGTCCATGGGGACTCCTGTCTGATCTTGTCTGTCAACCTGTCCATCACCACTGCAAATAAGAAAGGGCTCAGACATTCTAATATTCTAAATTATAAAAATTATTTCATTCATTAGGTTTAGTTGCTGATTTATTATTAATGTATTAGATGCGTTACTATTAAATCTTAAACATGCAATTGTACTCAGTTTCATTAATAAATTATTAACATATTAGATAGGATATTTGAAATATTTGAAACAGTAAGGAGTAAATCATCTGCAAATTGGGATCATTTTATTTTCAAATTAGTAACTCCCTCCCAAACACATAACCTTAAGTATTAGGATTTAGTCTAATGGGCTATTTGGTCTATTGCTAAATCAAAAAGTAAAGGGGATAATGGATAGTCCTACTTGTTGTCTTTTGTAGCTGATATTATCTAGATTAATGAAAATTCAGACATATCTTTTAGAGTTAAACATTATTTTTAGACTATTTCAACAAATAATGGGGAAACTATATTGCCTCCCCACTTTAAAACAATATGTCCAGTCAAGAAAATCAAATGATATCAAAGAGAGTAAAGTTGGAACTGAATTTGTCAGCTAAAATATGTGCTATATCTCCCTGTTCCATGAGCATGGCTCCATTTACCAACAGTTCAGCATACTATTATATGCTGCCTTTGAGGTTTTGGATATAGCTAAAGAAACATTATGGTCGTCCTTGACCTAGGATTCCATCTTTACATCAAATAATAATTTCTCTACAAACTTTCTAAAAATTCTCTAAATGTTAAATGCTTGTAATATAAGTTGTAACAATTCTTAAGCAACATGTTTTTTATATTATGTCTAAATTGTTATAATTATTTAAAAAATTGCACGTTTTTATTTTTGAAGATTGTAGAATTATTGTTCTTAAAATGTTTTGTAACATTGTGCGTCCATTGAAAATAGGTTTCTACCCATTCACTTTACTTTAATCAAATGCCAGTAAATAAATGCATAAATAAAGTATGCTTTCTTGAGCTTCTTCTTTTAATATTAAGCCCATGTGGTTACTGGATATTAAAGAATGAATTAAGGTTTTGATCGTGGCTGCGAAATGGATATAATATTATTATGGTCTATATTTACTGGTGATAAAGATCTATATGAACTACAGCTGGCAGGCTGTTTAGCTTATTTTATAATGGGAATTGTAATAAAAAGTGTACACAAAGTAGGAGTGATTTGATTTTTATAATTATGTCAAGGCCGGAGGTGTCTCCATGGCTGCTCTTTCCTTGATTACCTCCTTCTTTTTTCCTCTTCACCTCCCTCACCCCCTGCAACCAATACCAAATGCCTTTATAAAACACTTAAACAACCTATCATTGTATCACTATAAAGTACGCCTACTTCCATAACTTCCTTGTCAATGAACCACTATCACATCAGCCTAGAAATCCACCCAAACCCATTCCCCAGCTCACCACTGTCAGAATCAATTCTCTATATGATTACAAAGACAGACTCAAAACCTTTTTCTGTTTGCCTTCAAACACCAAATACTTCATTCAGACTATCTTCCATAATCTTTATACTACTTTTTAAGAGTAACATTGAACCTTACCCAGGCCAAACAAATCCCTTTCCTCAATATCAGAACTGCTCCCTTCCTACACTGGCCTGTGCCTTCCTCAATGCACATAACATTTAAAAAACAAGCTAGACCACAAAAGTGCATTTATTTCCTAGCACAATCTAAACATTGTAGCAGTCACAGAATCCTGAATCAAAAAGGCTCCTCCGACCACCAACATTTTATAACCTCCTACAAGTATGTCAGTGATGAGAGACCAAACAAATGATCCAGTGGAGGTTCTCTAATTTTGTTCTGAAGTAATCTAAACCCAAAAGTCATTGCCCAAGGAAACAACTTCTCAGACTCTGGTCCTAACAGGATAATCCTAAAATTTCTAACTCACAAAGGTAAATCAGCACTGATCACTATAGGCTATCTACCACACCTTCTTCCATAGATAAATAAAAATCACTCATCACTAGCATCCTTAATAACTCTTCCAAAAATAATCATTCTAGTTGGCCTCAGTCGTAATTACCTTGTCTCTCTTTCATCTGACATCGGTACTTTCTTACCAGACCTAGTTCTCCTCCAACTCATATAAGAACCAACAAAACCTAACCTCAGATCTTCCAAACACTCCAAACATGACCAGATTTTTACAAACATGCCAAACCCTATTGCCAAAATAAACATTCTGCCCCCATCACTAAGTGACCACTGCCCAGTCATCTTTACAGTTGTCAACCACCCCATAAAACTACCACCAGTATTAAAAGCCTTCAGAAACCAGAGTGGCACAAATATACACATACTCAGAACCTTTCTTGTAGCCCACAACTGAACCATATGCTCTCCTTATATGATCTCAGTACAGCAGTGGTGACCCTAACCAACTTTCTACTCCATCTGTAAGACAAATTCTTCCCATTTATTCACATATTTTATAAACCCAACAATACTAAATGGCTATGCACTTAAGTCAAGCATCTTTTTAACTCTAAAGGATGATGCATGGCAAAAATGGAAATAGACCCACCCCCAAAGCTGACAACCACAACTCCTTTATAGTCTTGAGTAACCTAGCCAAGAAGTCCATCAGAAGGAGCAAATAAATCTTTAAACAAAGAAAAAATTACCCTTTTACATTCCCAAAGACACTTCTGGAAAGAGGTTAACCTTCTTACAGGAAGAAAACCTCCCCATAATGCCCTGTCTACAAACACCATTCAGTGTGTACAGCAAAACTTTCTCCAGAGGATTTCCTTAAAGAATTTAGCAATCTCTTATTAATAAACTCATCTCCCACAGATCATGCATTGCCCACCCACCACCATTTATCCTCTCTTCCACTGCATATGTCCCAAAGAAGTCTCTGTTCTACTTGAAAATATTTCCACTGACACACCACCTGGATCTGAAAACATAACTCCCTGGTTCAGATATCAGTGCAGAGAGCATCTATGTTTTCCTCTAACCCACATATATAATCTATGTCCCACACAAAACATCATGCCACAAATTTGGAAAACTGCT
The DNA here is from genome assembly GCF_019279795.1 of Protopterus annectens. Classification (NCBI taxonomy): domain Eukaryota; kingdom Metazoa; phylum Chordata; order Ceratodontiformes; family Protopteridae; genus Protopterus; species Protopterus annectens. The sequence continues at coordinate 243,253,492 of NC_056733.1, read as the reverse complement.
CTAATTAAATCCCTCCCAAAGTAAACTAAACCAAAAATACCTCTCATTTTTATCCAATATCCATCTGCCTAATTCTGGGTAAACTTCTTGAAAAGACAGTCTACACCCAACCATCCCTCTATATCCAATAATGCTACCTGCTTGCCTCCAAAGAGCATGGATTCTGCCCTGGACAAAGTACTGGGTCAGCACTTTGGTCCCTAACTGATGACATTCTGCTGAACCCTGCAGTGGCCTCCTCACAGGTGCTCTGTTTACAGAACTGACAAATGTATTTGACATCACTGGCCAGTATCTTATCCAAAACAAACTAATTGAACTTGGTATCCCTCCAGACTCCAGTCTCTGGTTTAAAAACTTCTTCACAGACACTTGAGAGTTAAAATAGGATCCTCCCAATCAGAATCTGTACCTTTTGCCAAAGGTGTACCACGAGGATCCATTCTTTCCCCCTACTCTTTTCCATATTCATTAACAAATTTCCTTATGACCTCCCCCATCTCTCACTTATCCTCTATGCTGATATGGTCATTTACTGATCAGGTCACTCTCACACCAACATTCAATGCCAGCTCCAGTCAGACTTACAAAAGCTTCACTGATGGTTCATAAAACATAAACAACGTCTCAACCACACCAAGACCAAAACTATGCTTTTGTAATGTCACAGAAAATTCATGAAACACCTGACTCTTTAATTATCTTTGACCTACATAACCATGCCATAGAGACAATCTCCACCTTCAAATACTTAGGACTGTGGCTTGATTAGTCAATAAACTTCCATTTCCACATACACAAAGTAAGAGCCAAAATAAACTCCCTCCTCGTATGGGCCAAAACAGTCCCCCCTTTTCTATCCCAACCAGTCAGTGCAGCCATTAGTAAAGGAGTTCTCCTTTCTCAACTTGAATATGGGCTCCCAATTTTTGCTTCTGCCTCGAAGAAAAACATTGCACACTCCAGATTATCTCTAAGAGCATCTGCTAATTCATTACAAGCTCACCTTTCTGTGAGCATCACTATATCACTCTGGAAAAAGTGAAATGGCTACCCATAAAACAAAGGTCTAATCTACTTTTAGGATCCCAACTCTATAAACTACTCCATCTCCACGCACATACTCCCCTTGCAGTTAGACTTCACTCCCCTTGCAGTTAGACTTCATGGAAAACCTCACTAGTACCACTCCACACCAACTCTCACTACCCCTAGAACCAAACCCCACAGCACTGCACATGCTTTCTGCTCTCAGGCACCTGCTCTTTGGCAAGTTCTTCTCAGCGGCTTTAAGAAAATCAACATTTATTCCAAATTCAGAATGCAAATCAAAAAGCACTTCTTCACCCAAGCCAAAAGCTCCTGCTTTAACACAGGACATATCACCTAACTCACCTAACCTACCTCCCTTCCAAGTCTCTTCTCCTCTGTCAGGATTCACTAAGATTGGCCAGCCTTAGAAACTAATGTGTATATTATACCTTACCTGTGATTGTGCATTGCACTGTGCTTGTTCGCTGGAATGTATATACTCAGTTTTTTCTCACTTCTTAAGTTTATTTTTCCACCAAGAAGAAATTATGCAGCCTTAAAAAACATTTTAATGAATCCCATAAATTAAGTGTTTTGGTTTCTATCTTATCATGATGTACAACAAAAACTTAAATTTTAGTAAGCTACCCTTCTTTGACAATGTTAAATTGCATTAAGTAGGAGTGTATGAGCAAAGAATAAGCTAATCTTTTATTGTTTGTATTAATTTTAAAAAGGAAAGTATTATAATCAAAACTGGAACATAAAATATTTTAAGTGATTCAAGTTCTGAAATCAGAATAGAGGTAATAAAATCCTTATCTTTACTTTGTAGCCAAAAACATAGGCATAGGAAGTTAAAATAGTGGTTCTTTATCATGGTATTCAATTATATCTTTCAGATTTAATTTTTGACCACTTTTTTGAAAGCTTTAGGTGAAGATGGTTACCAAGGTTGTTCTACTGCAGTTATATATATATATATATATATATATATATATATATATATATATATATATATTTAAAATACATCTGAGGTCTCCTGCTTTACTTAACTGCTTTTTCTGGTTCGCTGAATAATACTCAGGTAAGGTGATATATGCATACTGCTTGTACAACACTTCAAAGGTATGGAGTGTGCTATATAGCA
>NC_056733.1:243231310-243246310 GCF_019279795.1 Protopterus annectens | reverse complement strand
GTGCAAGCCCCCCAGCACCCCCCCCCCACAGCCCCTGCAACTTAAATATACCATCTCCGAGATTGCACTACAGTGAACATAACGGTAACGTTCCTGTTCCACACTGTATGGCGATCTCAATTACCAAGGTTTGATATTTCAGCACTTCAATCCTCTGGTCTTCCACAATCAGAGGTTCAATGTTCTGAAATTTTGATCCTTCATACTGAAACTGTTTATGTATGTAGCTAAAACTATTGACCTCTGAAAATCTGTAAATGTGTAATAAGGAACTATAAAATCAGTAGAAAATCCAAAACAAAAACTAGAGAAGCACTTGTGAATGAGGCTTTCATTTCATGAATGAGGTTATCATTGTTTCCATGGTGAAGGTCTCTAATAACTTTCATACTTAGTCAAGGATTCATAGACCTATAGTCTATTGCAGTTAACAGATTAACATGGGTATCAGCAATGTTCCGGTCATGCACTTTTCAAAGATACAGATCTTTAAGTCATGCAAGGACATGTTTTGTGTAGGCCATGCCAACAAGTGCATAATGACATGGAAATGAGGAACCCCATGCAGATGACTGCACCCAAAATGATTACCTCACAAATACTTAAAGTAAATTTGTTTTAGAGCTGAAGAAACCTTTACTTGAAGGGTAAATTTGCTTATCTGGCTGTTTTATTCTCAATTATTATTATTATTGTTTCTTCTTTTTATTCTAAGTTGTTTACATATTTTACTGTTTATGTAAAATACTACTTAGCTACTTCTAAATAAAGCAAAAGAGTTTATTTTGAAGAGGAAAAACTCCATTAATTATTTTTCCAGATTCTAGTATTTCCAGGAGTTTTTACAGATTTTTTACAGATTTTGTTTTTTAACCATAACACCACTTCATTTCCTTCTCTCATTTGTTTACTTGTGTTGCAGCCAATAGCCCTTACTCTTTCAGGCAAAGGAACTGAACTGTTGGATCTTAGAAGTGTTTTATTATTTATTTATAACTTTATATATTGATCGTGACTTACATGTTGCATACTTGCCGTTCAAATTATATGTAATCAATCCTGAACAAAGTTTCACAGCAAGAGGTATATACATTATATGCATATGTCTATAACTGTGTGCTGTATGTCGCATGCATATATTTGTTTTCAGCTGTATGGTCTACATTATATGTATTTGTGTGCTTAAAGGAAAAATCCACCCTCTCCTACAGTTTAACTCAATCCTTAGATTGATTTTCCTCCCTACCATATGGTCCCAGTATTATTTAGGTTCCAGAAACCTGACTGCACTTCATGAAACTTCCATTTCCTTCCCTTGAAATCAAAGGGAGGGAAAGCCCACCCACCTTTTTTAAACTTAACTTCTTACATACTTTGACAGATAAATTCTTGTCTCTACCTGCTTGACATAGCACAGATACATGGAAATATGTAGTTCTCCCTGACAGGTATTGTCAACAATCTTGAGTAGGTAATTTGTCCTACTGATGTCAGCAGATTCGTAGCTCCTCTAAAAAAAGACAAGAGTGTTGTGAAATTATTTTCTGTTCTCTTTATTGCAGAGCTGAAGTGAAACAGCATCAGTACACCTAAAGTCAAAGTCAAAGTAAACTTTATTGTCATTTAAATCTACACCACAGTGTAGTTGAACAAGATTGCATTGCATTGCTTCATTCCCAATGCAAGAACATATATACAGAAAAATATTATAGTAAAAAGTAATTTGACATCACAAAAACATAGCATAAGGGTACAGGTGAAGAACAGACAGAATTGCACATTCAGGTATGGACAGTGACTATCTATATTGCACTTGTATGAAATGAGAAAAATTTGTAAAATTAGTAGAAAGTGGTGAGCCTGTAATGTGTACTATTTCCAAACAGACAGATATATACATACCAAGGTGATTGGGGGATGTAGGAGCTGACCTCCTGGTTTACCTGTCGACAGAATTCAACAGTCTAATGGATACTTGCAGTGAATGCTTCTGTATCTTCTGCCCAAGGAGAGGTGATAGAACATGCCATTTGCAGGATGAGTAAGGTCACTGATTAACTTTCTGGCTCTTCCTAAGCAGCAAGTCTCATGCAAGTCTTCCAAGGGTATAAGTGAAGAACCAATGATTTTCTCTGCTGCCCTTACTACTTGCCTCAGAGCCCTACGGTCAGAGGCATTACAATTTCCATACCAGACTATGATGTTGTTGGTTAGGATGCTCTTGATGGTGCCCATGTAGATTGCTTGGAGGATGGGCTGCGACAAGTTTGCTTTTCTCTACTTAAGAAGTGCAACCATTGCTGTGCTTCTTTGACAGTGTAATTGGTGTGGTCTGTCCAGGACAAGTCCTCTGAGATGTGTATTCCCAGAAATATCATGCTCTTTACCCTGTCGACTAATATCCTTTTTACCTCTAGAGGTTTATGTGCTTCCTGAAACCTTCTGAGGTACACCATCAGTTCTTTGGTTTTGCTGGCATTTAATGCTAAGTTGTTACTATCGAACCAGCCTATCAGATGGTCCAGACCTATGACCGGAGTGTCATCTGCAAATTTGTTGATTTTATTGGACTCCTGTCTGGCCATGCAGTCATGTGTCAGCAAGGTGAATAATAAAGGACTCGACACATCCCTGCAGTACCCCTGTATTCAGAGTTATGCTTCCAGAATTATTGTCATCCTCACAAACCTTTTGAGGCCTGTTCACAAACCTTTTGAGGCCTGTTAGAATCCAGTTGTATAATTGTGTGTTGACACCCAGCTGTACTAGTTTCTTTATTAGATTCTGAGGGATGACAGTGTTGAAGGCAGAACTGAAGTCAATGAATAGCATTCTGGCATAGCAGTTCTTATCTTCCAAGTGGGTCAAGGTTTCATGAAGTGCTAGAGAGATGGTATCTGCTGTGCAGCAACCTGACATATATGCAAACTGCAGTATGTCCAAGGTTGCTGGTATGCTTGAGGTTATGTGGGTTTTAATCAGCCTTTTGAAAGACTTTATCACTGTAGAAGTCAGAGCACCTGGTCAGTAGATGTTTAGACTTGTTGGCTGAAGTTTCTTGGATAACAGAATGATGGTAATCTGCTTAAAGCACCTCTGTCCACTGGCTAGTTCCAGTGAAGTGTTGAAAAAGTCCTTGAGCGCTGATGCCAATTCTGATGTAGTTTTCAGTACCCTGCCCATAATGTCATCAGGGTCAACTGCTTTTCTTAGGTTGACATGTTTCAAGGTTCTTAGGACATCTATTGTGTTTTGCCACAGCACTACTTCATCCTTACTGCCAGGGAGTTTGTTTGCTATCGTTTTGTTATCCACGTCAAACCTGCTGAAGAAGTTATTCAGCTCATTCAAGAGTGCAGTGCTGTCATCACAAGAGGCCGATGCAGGTTTATGGTTTGTATGCCCTTCCAAAGATGGATGGTATCATTTTGATCATTAAAGTGACTCTGAATCTTTCTGCCATAGGTTCTCTTTGTTTCTTTTATACCTTTGCCCAGTTTGCCTGTGGCTACCTTTAGGGCTTCCTTGTCCTTGGATCCGAATGTGGCATTTTGTGCTTTTTTTGAGCTCGTACACCTCGCTGGTTAACCACTGCTTTTGGTTCACCCATGTGGTGATGCACTTGGTGGTAGTTATGTCATCTACACATTTTGAGATGTAAGCTATAACTAACTATATATATGCTTCCAGGTCAATTTGGTTGTTTGACAAGGTTGCATCCTTAAACACTGACCAGTCTGTACACTCAAAGCAGTCCTGCAGTGCTCAGACTGCTCCCTGAGGCCATAGCCTTATTTGTTTCCTTGCTGGTTTGCCAGATTTTAGCAGTGACTTAATATGCAGGAATCAGCATGATGACAAGATGATCAGAGTTTCCAAAATGTGGATAAGGTGCTGCCTTATATGCCTGCTTTATGTTGGTGTATACCTTAGCAAGTGCATTCACACCCCTAGTGGCAAAATTCACATGTTGATGGTAGTGGGATAGTACCGACTTTTGGTTGGTCTGATTAAAGTCACCTGCAATTACCTGTGCAAACTCTGGATTCCTGTTTTGGAGATCACTTTTGGACTGATAAAAAGCAGACAGTGCTTCAATGGTGTTCACACTCTGTGGAACGTAAAATGCATACTCTATTAAAATCTCTAGGCAAGTAGAATGGACTGCATTTTAAAGACAGAAATTCAATATTCTCTGAGCAGAATAAGGTAATCACTTCACAGTTGCTACACCAACTGTTGTTCACATATATACATACTCCTCCTCTGTGAAATTTGCCAGAGAGTGATTGAATTCTATCAGCTCTAAATAAAGTCATTCCCTCTATATTTACTGTGCAGTCATTGATATTGGGATTTAGCCATGTTTCAATAAACACAAATAAACAACTGTTTCTCACCTTGTTTTGTGAAGAGAGTTACAGCCTTAAGTAATCCATCTTACTTTCTAGTGAGCGTACATTAGCCAGTAGTATGGAAGGCAGTGCAGGCCTATGAGGTTTGGCTGTAATTCCAGCTCTGATTCCTCTTTTCCTCGATCTTGCACATCTTTTCCTTTTTAAGTGTTTGCCAGGAGCGATAAGCATTCCATTAGCAAGATTTTTACATTTTTGGCCATGTTCTAGCAAAATGCCCAGCTTTAGGAGTTCCTGTAGTATGTTCGGCCTTACAGGCCTTACTTCTAATAGTTCATCATACAGACAGCACGGCAAGATTGTAGATCCAATTTCTAGCAGATTTACTGCATTGTATCTTAGTATACCTTCATTTCCTGCCTCTGTAACTGATTTTCCTGAAGTTCCTAGTAAAAGCAAGACAGATAATGCACTTTTCTGATGGGATCCGAAGCAGCCGCTGCCACACAGTGCGCCAAAATTTTTTTTTTTTTTTTTGATATTTGATATGGTTACCATCTCTTGTCTCTACTTTCCTCAGAGCAGTACTGATTTGGGCAGTTCTATCCTGGGGGCATGAAAAAGGCAAATGTCTTGATATTTTACTGGGAAAATATTTTCTGACTTTTCTCTAAATGTCACAGAAAATGTTTATTTAAGTAATTTTAATATCATATTAAAGTACTATTACTAACCAAATTGTCCATCATCGAGTCTTTATTTTGGTAGTAAGATGAAGATAATTATTTTTTCATTTAATGATGGCATCTTTTTTCCTGCACAATCTCAAGTTTATTTATTCATTTATTTAATTTAACATTTGTTTACCAGGAAATTCCAACTTAGAATGAGCCAATTTTTAGCAGAAGCCAAGGGAGAAACACTCCAGATACATGTCTTTGAAACATGGGAAGAAACCAGTGTACCCAGAGGAAACCCACCCGAATGCAGGAAGGACAGGCAGACTCCACACAGAAGGCCCCCCCAGCTGAGAATCAGAGAACCTCTTGATGTGAGGCGACAATGCAAACCACTGTACCACTGCACCGTCTGAGTTTCAGTACAAATGCCCAACTTTGGGCATCTAAAAAGATGGCAACCCTATTAGCTGATCACATATTTTCTCTAGAAATTCACTTGTAAGTGATATTTTCTATAATTGCAACGGTTTTATAGAAAGTAGTGTTAGTCTTGCACACATAACTACTAATTTACCATGCTCAAAGATTATGGTTTAGATTAAGTGTTAATGTGTTGCAATATAACAAATCAAGGGGTAACAATGCAGCAGAAGTGGGGAGACTTAACATACAAATGCATTTATGTCTCAGTTTCAAAACCCGCTGTCGTTCATTCGTCTCTATTACAAATAATAAGAAAGCTTGGGGCTTCATTCAGATGCTTTAATATATGTAAACACATCAGGATGGGTAACAGCATCTTTAAATATGAACGAGCTAAGTAACAAACAACTTACGTACATACATGTTCACATCTCAATAGCTAACTAAAAATGGCAGTCAGGCTCACGCTTGCTCAGTATTTATACTCTAGTGCAAGCCCTTTGATAGCTTCTTAAAGGTATATTCACACATGTTGATCTACATCCTCCCTCTTAAAAAGATTGACCTTCATGCAAAATAATATTAGAGCTAGGCATGAACTACTATGTACATTAGAAACAAAACACAGTGTTCATGTCCAAGTTGCTTCATATCTGCTGTAGGATTTAGAGATTTGACCATATCTCATGACATAACAGTTGGAACTAGATTTAGCAACATGGACAGTCTGCAGTGCACCACTCATATCAGGAGCTTCTGGATTCGTCATAGGAACAAGAATGTCCTCTGGAACTTCCTCTGGAATTGGAACACCAGACAACTCACTCTGAAATAAAGAGTCTTTCTCACAAGCTATCAGCTGTAGTATAGGCTCAGACATTGGTCTCAAACATTTCCGAATCCACCTAAAAATTGCTCCTTCTGATTCTATGCTGTAGGATCTTGGCTCTGTACCAATATTCTTCATGACACCAATCCAATCATAACCTCTGGACATTTGCATCCTTGCCACTTCTCCCTCATGTAATGGATTGAGCAGTTTGCTGGTCTTATTTTATTTATTTATTTAACATTTGTTTACCGGGAAAGTCCGACTTGGAATGAAGCCAATTTTCAGTGGAGGCCCGGGGAGAAATGTTCCAGATGTATGTCTTTGAAATGTGGGAGGAAACCGGAGCACCCAGAGGAAACCCACACGAACTCAGGGAGGATATGCAGACTCCTCACAGAAGTCACAACAGCCAAGAATTGAAGCAGAGAACTTCTTGCTGTGAGGTGACAATGCTACCGCTGCACCACTGTGCCATCCTCAAATGGCCCTATCATAGTAGGACTTCTGGGATAGGCATTTCCTCAACAGATCAGTTTTCACTGATCTGTTGTTCTTGACACATGGAACCAACAATTTACTACTAATTGGTAATTTGGTTCTGGTTTGTCTTGACGGACATCTCTGAGCAGGTGAACCAAAATGTTTATCAGGAGGAACATTTCTGAGATTTAAGAGATTCAGGAAAACATTACTATTGTCTGATTTTGACTTCTCAAGTAACTGCTTTGCATTTTGAACTGCGCGTTCTGCCAAACCATTTGACTGCAGGTACTCTGGACTACTTGTGACATGAGTAAAGTCCCATTCTTCAGCAAATCTTTTGAACTGTTGGCTTGTAAACTGCAGGCCCTTTTCAGAAATAACTTTGTGTGGACTTCCATGAACAGCAAAATGATGCTTCATCTTAGTAATGACAGTACTAGATATTAGGTTAGGAAGTAAGTCAATCTCGAACCAATTGGAGTAAGAGTCTACTAACACCAAATAATGTTGAGTATTCCACTCAAAGATATCAGTGGCTACTGTCGACCAAGGTAGGCCTAGAATCTGGTTAAGCTGAACTGGTTCTTTCTGTTGAAGATTTGTACTGTTACATACTAAACAAGAAGAAAGTGCTCGCTCAATGTCTTGTGGAATAGAAGGTCAAAATACTATTTTTCTCACCCTTCCTTTGGTAGATTTGGTTCCTGGGAGACCACAAGGCAGAATAGTAATGTACTCAGGTTGCAAGGACTTTGGAACAATTACTTTTGGACCTTTTATAATGATACCTTTGTCAGACAAAATCTCATCTCTGTATGGAAAATAAGATTGCACTTTTTGAGGTAAACTAGATTGCTTTGATGGCCATCCTTGACTAATAAAGTGGTTGAGCCTTTATAAAACTGGATCTGTGACTATCTGTTCTCTCAGCTCATCAAGACATGTGAAAGAAAAAATTCTCACTTCCATCAATTGAAAACCTTGATTGTTACTCTGTTCAGTGGCATTTCTGGATGATCTGGATAATGAATCAGCAAGATAAAGAAGTTTGCCTTTCATGTAGACAATATTGAAATTGTACTTTTGCAATCTCAGCATCATACGTTGCAGTCAAGCTGGAGCTGAAAGCATTGGCTTACTCAGGATAGTGACTAATTGTTGGTGATCTGTTTTGATCTGGATAGGTATACCATAAACATAATCGGGTCCCATTTACATTATTGAAGGGTCTGTTAAGTGAACGCCCTTTGATCGACATGTAAATGTTGAACTATGAAAAGTCTGAATGGCCAAGTAAGCAAATTTTTTCCCAGGGGAAAAATTCTTGGCCGTTATCATGAATTTGCCCTTTCCTCCACTGTAGTATGATCTTGGAGTTGGTATATTTAGTTGGGGGGTGTGGGCAGGCACAGCCCCCCACATCAGGGGGTGTGGTGAGTGAAGCCCCCCCGCTTCTTAGGGTTTGATGGTTTGTTTGTTTTTTTTATTGGACAAGCGATTTTTTCCCTGGGAAAAAAAATCGTTTACTTAGCCGTTTGAAGTTTTCATATTTTGACATTTACGTGTCAAAGGGTGTTCGCTTAACAGACTTTTCAACTATGTAATATTGACCCACATAGTCATGGAATTTCAAACATGCAAACACAATTACCAAAAGCTCTTTCTCAATCTGGGTGTACTACTGTTCTGTTTGGGTAAGAGTTCTCAAAGCATAGGCAACAGCTTTATCCTCTTGTAGAATAACTGCACAAAGCCCACATTTTGAAGCATCACAGGAAAGTGTAACTGGTTTGTGAACATCAAAGTATCTGAGCATTGGTGGTCTGGCAATTCTGTTTCAGGATACCAAATGCTCTTTGGTGTTGCTCTAACCAAGACCAGGATACATCTTTATGTGTCAGTGGTGCTGAAAGTTGGCTCAAGTCTGGAATGAACTTGCCTAGGTAGTTGACCATGCCAAGAAAACACTGCATGGCTTGAACACTATCTGGAGCTGGCATCTCGATAATGGCTGTTTGTTTTGAAGGATCTGGTAGTAGGCCTGTACTCATGAATAAATGACCAACATAAGAAACTTCTTGTAGCCTGAATTTGCATTTCTGTGCATTGAGCTTAAGCTTCACTTGACATGCCCTTTCTAGAAATGTTCTGAGGTTTCTGTCATGTTTGGCTTCATCACAGCCTCCTACAACTATGTAGTCTACTATAATAGCACAAGGATACCCAGAAAACATTTGCTCCATTGCACACTGAAAGACTTCACTTGCAGAATTTACACCAAATGGCATTTTCAAAAATCTGTACCTGCTAAATGGAGTACTGAATGTAGTGAGCAATGAGGATTTTTTTGTCAAGCTGAATTTGCCAAAATGAACTCTTTGCATGTAAGACAGAAACAATAGTGGAATTTGGCATCAAAGCTGTGACTTCTTTGACTATGCGCATTGGATGATGATGTCTTTTTAGTGCTTTGCTGAAATCTCATGAATCAATACATATTCTGATGTCATCTGAGCTTTTCTTATGAGCTACCACCATGGAAGATGCCCATTCTGTTACAGTTTCGACTGGACAAATCACACCTTCTTGCACCATTTTGTCTAACTCGGCTTTGACTCTGTCCTGCATGGCTATTGGAATGTTATGTGCTGGCTTGATAACTGGACTGACCTCTGGGTCTAACTTAATGGAGTACACAACTGGAAGTTTGCCTAGTTTGTCTTGGAAAAGATCAGCATAGGTAGAAAAAATGTGCTGGGCAAAATTAAAGCAGTGGTCTTTTAAGTTAACATGCTGGACTTCCTTGTTAAATGAAATCAGTTCCATTTTCAAAGAGTCTGTGAGCCCTAATAATGACTGAACGTGCCTCTTGATCACATAAAATAATAAGGCATAGCATCTTCCTGCAGAGTAACATGAAAGAACTACTGAGCCTTCAGTATGAATTTCTTCACCTCCATAAGCAACAAGTTTTGCGCACCTTGCCAAATCAAGCCTTTCACCTTTGCACACTCTCGCAAATGTTTCTGCAGACATAATATTGCACTTAGAACCTGTGTCAACTCTGAGCTCTGTGGGTTTGCCATTTATCCAAACAGTACAAAATACTTCATTCTTGCCCCTTAAATCTATTGCATTGACCATTTCATGAAGCACTGACACACCATCAACATAAAGAGTAATGTGCAAGCCTACTCCATAGCTTTCTAATTGATCAACTCATTTCTTAAAATGTTCACTTTTAATAAAATAATGTGGGCCTTTTGATTTACAAAATCTTTTGAAGTGATTCCATTTATTACATTTGTGGCATTGTTGACCAAAAGCTAAATATTTTTCCCTTTTAAATTCATGATTACTGTCGCAATTATGACAGTTGACAATGAAATTTGGTTGGGGCCTATGCTTTGAGTGTGCTGACTCATTCTTATACTTCACTGAGGCTGTACAAAGTCTGGAATTTGCTAGAGAGTTCTGGGGTTTACCAGTAGGTGCTGCAGAGGTTGCAGCTGCCATGTGTCTGGGCCTGTATCTTTTAACAACGTGCTGCATACTATCAACATGAGCTCTTGTCACTGTGCCTTCTACAGCTGCTCTCATTTGTAAGCAAATCTGTGTGCTTTTCTGTAAGCTTGTATATCTGACAAATCTCAGTGACCTTATTCAAAGTTAAATCACTGTCACAAAGGAAAATATTTCTCATACTATCATCTTTTACACCACACACAAGTCTGTTTTTTATCAGCTCATCCCTTAAGTCACCCAATCTGCATGTTTAGCTTTATTTCTCAAGTCACTTATATATGCTGCAAAAGTTTCACCAGTTTTTTAATCCCTTGTGTAAAATAAGTGCCTTTCCATTGTAACATGTGTCTGGGGGGGGGGGGTTACACATTTCTCTAAATTTATGTTTTAAGCACCCTGGGTCCTCCCTTGACTCAGCCTGTACAACAATATGATGGTTTCCCCCTCTCCAGCATAAATAGCAGGTGTATACACAAATGAGCATTCCCTTTCTATAGCTTCTGACCCAACTAAATTAAGTAGAATAAACACCTTTGTATGGTCATCTTTATCAGAAAATGCAGCCTGTATGAAAATGTCATACTCTTGCTCAAACACTCTCCAGTTCTCAGCAATACTACTGTTATCAAACACAAGTGCACTGGGCTTTCAAAATCCGTCTGCCATGCCAGAAAGTATGCACAAACACATTGAAAATATGGCCCTTGTAATTATGTACAAATAAACTGTTCTGTGTGCTTGTAACAACATCCAAATGCACAAAAAATTCTTCAAAATACTTTGTGAAATATGCTCTGTAATAGCTGCACTTTGTGAAATTTGCCTTGTAATGGTTGTACGTTGTGAAACAGCTTTACTGTAACACTGCACAAACATACAAACACTTTATACACTTCTGAAAACTCAGATATCTTTGCTTAATATGAAAATACATATGCTTTGCAAAAAATGCAGGTGTTTCCCTTTATTTTAATCGTCTTTTGCAATTTGGACTTTATTTAAATCATTTTCTGTAGTAATTCAAATATTTTTATCAATAACGTACATATTTCTTTATGTGAAAATTATTTAGCACTTACTGTGTGCCTCATTTCATATTATGAGAAAAAGAAATAGTGCTGATCAAGTTTTTAAACCTGAAATTAGTTTCTGACCTGTTTTACGAAGTTTGCACAGTTTTGGGATGGTCCACTGCTGTATATTCCACCAACATCTGGATAAGTGCCTTAAATTGTTTTCGCCAAGCCATTTTAAACTTCATGCCCCTTTAGTATGCCAGTTTTGACTTCAGGCCCTTTTAGATATGCAGCTCCTGGCACCATGTCCCTTAGACATTCCACTTCTAACACCATGTCCTTTTAGACATGCCACTTCTAACACCATGTCCTTTTAGACATGCCACTTCTAACACCATGTCCTTTTAGACATGCCACTTCTGACACCATGTCCTTTTAGACATGCCACTTCTGACACCATGTCGCTCATTCACCTCTATTACAAATAATAAGAAGGCTTGGGGTTTCGTTCAGATGCTTTAATATATACAAACACATCAGGATGAGTAGCAGCATCTTTAAATACGAACAAACTAACTAACAAACGGAGATTACATGCATACATTTTCACATCTCAGCAGCTAACTACAAAATGGCAGTCAGGCTCATACATGCTCAGTATTTATACTCTAGTACAAGTCCTTAAATAGCTTCTTAAAGGTATATACACACATATTGATCTACACCCATTATACAAATTCAAGAAGAAGTAGTTGTTTTATTTTCCTTTACTATGCTTGTAAAATACTTTTGAGCAAAAATAGCAAATGCATCAGCACATATCTCCAACATTCAGGATAATATAAAAAAAATCTTCTTACTGCTGCAGACACAAGTATTATGAATAGCATGACTCATACAAAGGGGACTTGAAATGGATTCTGGGAAGGGGCAAAGAAAGCACTAGAACAAAATCACATTAATATGTCAGGTCCCATGTTAGCCATTTTGTGGAAAAACACATTAAATTTGATAAGAAGCAACTAAAGTTGTTTTAATGCATTAAAATAACTCAGAAAACAAAGATACAATACAAAAACAATTTTTGAGTTCCAAGGCAGAGTTTTCATTTAAAATTTAATGTTCTTCACTGTATGTATATATCTGATTGCAGTTTTATGTTCTACATTTTATGAATATGTCTCTTTGCAACTTTATATTGTACTGCATATAGCATGTGGCATTATCCATACCTGCAAATGGCCCTTGGACTAACTCAGTTATTTGGTTACAAAATTTTAACTAAATAAAAATATTGTCTGTTATAGCTGTTCATTGTATCAAATCTTTAACAACATTTGTTTACACATACTGACTTGAGATCCATTTAACTTTGCTAAATATTCGTATATTATTTATTTAGTTATTTATTTATTTATTTATTCATTTATTGGTAATTGTTTACCTGGATAGTCCACTAGGCCAAGGTGTGCTCATTTTCAATGGAGGCCCGTGGAGAAAAGCTCCACAAGAAACACAATTACAAAATTAAAAAAATTATAAACGTATTACAGAGTAGCACATTTGATATATTAGCACACAGAATAAACTTATTATAGCATATTATAGCAAACATAATACATTGGCACGGTGGTACGGCGGTAGCATTGTTACCTCACAACAAGAGGTTCTCCTGTTTGATACTCAGCTTGGCTTGGGAGTGCCTTCTTTGTGGAGTCTGCATGTCCTCCCCATGGTTGGGTAGTGTTCAAAAGACATGCGTGCGTAAATGGGCGTGCCTTCGTTGAGGGTTGGGCGTTGAGCTGGCACCTCGGCATTTCATAAAAGTCTACTGCCAATCATTAGCAGACCGGAGTTCCACTGTGGCGACCCCTCACCGGGAAAAAGCCGAAAGACAAACAACAACATAGCAAACATAATACAGTGGAGGTTCTAACCTTCTAATACATTAAGAGACTAGTAGCAACCAAGTTATAGGAGTGATAGGGTATAGCAGGAAATAGTGGTGGAAAAATAAGAAGCACAGGGAAGGAAAAGATGGTGTTAGTGTGTAAGGGTGAGAGAAAGAATACTAGATATATATGTCTGGTGAGAAGGTTACTAATGGCAAGGGCAAAGAAAGAGTGTGGAGCAAGGAAGTAAACTTGAGATGAAAAGAGAGTGAATGTTTAGAGGAGAAATGAAGAAACTAAGTTATAGAAGGAAGAAGCGGAGTACAATTACAGATCCAGGTAGAGTGGAGGTGATTACGAAGAGCTGTTTTGAAGGAAATAGTGTTTTGTGTGGTGTGAATAGCTAGGGGAAGGTTGCTCCAGGTTTTAGCTATTACCCAGGGGTATAGTAGTTGGCCAGCAGGTAGTTTGAGTTTATAAAAATGTAGTAGGTGTTGATTTTCTGACCTTAGTGACCTATTGGGATTATATTGGGAAAATAAGGAATTTAGGGCTGGAGAATCCTGAGGTTTAGTAAGTATTTTGTGTATGGTAGTTAGTTGGAGACAGATGAGGTAGTGGGGAAGATCAAGCCAGTTTAGAAGATTTAGGGGTGTGCAGTGGTCGGTGGAAAGGTGAGTGTTAGTTGCAAATTTGGCTATTTTGTTATAGCATATTTCTAATTTAGTTCTGAGTGAGGATTGGAGGCTGGTTAGCAATGGGGCACCATAGACAAGAGAAGGTAGAAGGTAGGTGGAAGTGAATGCTTGTTTTGTAGGGAGAGAAAGGAAATGACTATGTCCATAAAGAAGGCCTAATTTTTTGTGAGTCTTACTGATGTTGTTTTGTAAGTGTAGGTCAATTTTTAAGTTTTCATCAGTTATAACTCCTAGCAGTTTGGTGTGAGAAACTAATTCAATTTTTGTGTAGTTTAGGGAGAGTATGTTGAATTGAGATTTGTTTATGGGAGTGTTTTTCTTTGGAGTGAATATGACCTTGGTTTAGAGACAGATGTTTTTTTGTGGAGCCATGTCTCTATGGCAGAAAATGATGATAGGGTCATGTGTTGTAGCTGTGTTGGATTTCCAGCAGTGCAAATAATAGTAGAGTCATCTGTGTATTGAATGAGAGACCCTTGATAAAATGATGAGTGAAGGTTGTTGAGAAAAATATTAAACAGCAGAAGTCCTAATATGGAGCCTTGTGGAACACCGGTGGGGTTGTGGATATATGGAGAAATGGAGTGTTTCCATTTTGCAGCATGTTGTCTGTCAGATAGGTAGCTTTTAAACCAGATGAGGGATAGAGTAGATAGTCTGATGTTAGAAAGCTGGAAACGAAGGAATGAGTGAGAGATAGTATCAAAGGCCTTAGATAGGTACAGAAAAAGAGTGGATACAATTTTCCCAGAGTCACAGGCTTTAGTGATTAAATCCATAAAGGATAGAAGTGCAGTTGAGGTACCGTGGCCTGGTCTGAAACCATGTTGTGTTTGAGAAAGGATATGATTGTTGAAAAGTAAGTGTAGAAGTTGTATGTGTACACATTTTCAAGGAGTTTGGAGATGGGGAATAGAACAGCTATAGGGCGGAAGTTGGAAATATGAGTTCAGGTACCCCTTTTGTAGAGAAGTAGAATGTAAGCTTTTTTCCAGAGGTTGGGAACATAGAATTCTTGGATGGATCTATTATTGAGTAAGCTAATGGGTTAGGCAGTAGCATCTGCAGTGATTTTTAGATACTCAGTGGGTAAACC
>NC_056733.1:242778810-242908810 GCF_019279795.1 Protopterus annectens | reverse complement strand
CTCGATTAGCTTAAACCTTGTCAAGTTTACACCTGACTAATGGTCAGAAAGCTGATGGACATTACAGTCATATATTGTCGAGATTTATAGGGTAACAGACTGATGTTGCTGACATCTTGTGTTCTGGTGTTTCAGTGTGTTCAATATTTTATGCAAGCTGCCAAGTTTTCGAGATTTGATTTTTTGAGTTTGATGTTTCTGTATTCAGGCTTTTGTAATTATGGATTAAACAGTGCTGTATTTGAACTACCATGCATTGAATAAAAATCTCATTAGCCAGTCTGTCTCCTGTTATGTTCATTGTGTGCTCCATGTATTAGTTGCATAGCCGGCGTTAGGCATAGGCCAACTAGGTGGCCACCTAGGGTGCCGCTCTAGTAGGGGTGCTTTTCCAGTATTTATTTGGTGTAGGTAGACCAGGATGGCGGCACCAGGTGGTGTGGTGGGGGTACCATGGAGCCCTTTTGCCTAGGGCACAGGTGACCTAAGGCCACTCCTGACTAGTTGTACTTCATCTTGAAAATTCAGAAAGAATCCCACTGTTTTTTTGTTTGTTTGTTTTGTTTTTTTTTAAGTATCTATCATGTCAAGTGTTCCCCTGGTTCTCAGAGTTCTCCCTATTGACATGTGGTTCCACATGGTCCTGTTATATTTATTTAAGTGCTGTTAAGGCACGGTATGTAAACGTTCTCCTTAACATCTAGTGGATCTCCCAGTCACATTATGTTTAAGTGCTGTAAAGGCACAAGATATAAACATCTTCCTTGATGCCTAGTTTTTCCACCTTCAATTCTGTTATGTTTAAGTGCTGCTAAGGAATGAGATGTAGAAGTACTTCATGCTGTCTAGTGGTTCTGCCACCACACCCCTGCTGATCCAATTACATTTAAGTGCCATCAAGACACAATGACAAATGTTATCTCTAGTGGTTAGTGTCCTCTTTGATGCACAGCTTTAGAGTTATCCCAGGCAGCTGGTGTTCTCCCCAACCCATGTTTTAAGAGTTGTCAACAGTGGCCAGTGTTCGTCCCCTGACCAATATCTTTAGATTTATCCCTGGTGGTCAGTGTTCCACCCCCAACCACTATCTTTAGATTTATCTCTGGTGGTAAGTGGTGCTCATTAGTCTAGGGTGTGTGGAAGAATGACAGTCACCTTAAGTCCTCCCACACACATATGCAAACATTCACTCTTTCATTCAATGCACACACACACACACACACACACACACACACACACACACACACACACACACACACACACACACACACACACACACACACACACACACACACACACACACACACACACACACACATACACACACACACACACACACACACACACACACACACACACACACACACACACACACACACACACACACGCATCCCCTGAAACTTCCAGACCGCTAAACTCACCAACACTTATATCTACCACTATGGATGAATACTGTCATTTAACCATATTCATTATCCTTGAGCAGCCAAATGTGTCTGTGCTAACTTACACTTGGCTGCATAAATGCCTTCCCACAAGCAGTTCCCAGGGAGAGCACAGGGATAATTAGCATACGCCTCTTTCACAGAATGCCTCATTAGCGTTTAGAGTGGCTGCAGAGGCTACCCTACTGCAGTACATTTTCATGTCGCATCACTTTGGTATGACTGTCTCAGAATCAGAAAAGGTTACTGCAAGGTGTATACCTCATGACTGCCTTTCTATATGAGCCCTACACAACAGTGTTTAATGTGTACATAATACTGATAACCTTAACTGGTTGTCTGTTGCTTCATTTGCCTTGTAGTCCAAGTCATCACTTAAAAAAGATCAGTTTGGACTGGTCTACCATTAAAATTAACAAACACTCAGTTGGCTTAATGGTTAATGTGTTTACCTTACAAACACAAGATACGTGGTTTGATACTCACCTTTGGGAAGCTTGGCTAGACTTAAAAAGGCCCCGGGGGCATTAGCCTTGTAATTACCTAAATCTAAATCAAGGCAGAACCCCAATGAAGAGGACATGCATTTATACACTTGTCAAATGTGAATCCTGTACCCACTTTAGCCCCGTCTCTTTATGCATTGCAGCGCTAAATTGTGGATGCAGTCTTATTAAGCATGTTCTGCATGAAAATATATGCTGGAGAGTAAAGCACCATTCCTAAATAAGAGCCAGTCACCTGGATATAAAATAATTGTTTTACGGTAGGGATAGGAAGTAAATAACACAGTAGATCTCCAATAAGGCAGGGTCATTGGCAAAACAGAATACAGCATAAAAATGAAAAGATCCTTTAAAAGGAATATGAAGGAGAGGGGAATGAAATATGAAGGCATTCTGAAAAGGGAAGGTACATATTTACCAGAAACTGCTTGATTCAAAACAGTAGCCTGGACATTATACTAGGGAAAGAAGAAACTCTAGAAAAAAGGTGTTGGAGACAGAAATACAGGACAATTTGCATATCAGACAATGCATGGTAACAATGATTAGAGTTAAAGGGGAATCGTTCCTATAGAGCTGAGCATGCTACAAGTGGAAAAACTAAAAGGAAGCAACGGTTAAACCAACTTCTAGAAGAAATGACAAAGGAGAACACTATAAACAAGACAGGCTTGAGGAAGTACTGGTGAGGTAGAATCAAAGCAGCGACTGGGGGGAACATTATAAGACAGTACAGCAGGAAAACAAGGCAAAATGAGAAGCAATAGCAAAATTGAAGGGAGAACTGGGCTGGATACAAAGGGAGTAATGGAAAAAATGTTATAGACAGAGGAACAGTAAGGACTGAGGAGGTGGCAATAAAATCTGGAAATAAAAGTAGAGATAACAATTTCAGTGGAAACAGAACAATGTTACGGGAAAAACTACTGGTGGAAAACTAGGAAGGAATGAGGGAAGCATCTGGTGAGGAAATATCAAAAAGGAAAAGGTAAGAGAGGTACCACACATTAGGGGAAAAGAAGAACAAATCACAGAGGAGGAGAGAAGATACTACCAGGAACAGCAGAAGGAAAAGGAAGTCCAACTGGAGGTCATTGACAGAGGAGAGGGGTACCAGATACAAAGAATACAGAGGGAAAAAATGAATGCCAAAACCATGAGAGAGGATATCAAAGAGGCAGTGATGGTAATGAAAGACAGAAAGGCAGGGGACCCAGATGGATAGCCATTTGATTTCTATAAGTGAAGCAAAGAGGCAATATGGACAGTTGTGAAAGAAGTGTATGAAAGGATAAGAGAAAAAGGGAAAATAACAGATACAATGAAAACAGCCAGGGTGGTAGTGATTCAAAAAGAGGGAGGGGCTACAATAGAATTAAGGAATTATAGATTAATCTGTTCAATAAACAGACACTGAAGTTATGGCAAGAGTGGTAGCAAGGAGACCGGATGAGCTTCTATTAATATAATGTAGGGAGGCTTAATTGCTTTGTCAAAAGAGGAAGGATATAAATGAATTAGTAGGCCCTAATACAGCTGAGGCATAGTAAAGAGTAAAAGGGAACATAAAAATGCAAAAAAATATAATATAAGGAGACAAAGAAAACAGACTCAGAATTAGCGGTGCAAGACAGATGAGGCAGGCATGAAACATGTTCTGGGAGTGTAGCCAGGCACAAAAGATCTGGAGAGAGGCCAAAGAAATCTGGAAGAGAATATACAGAAAAAAGGGAGAGATTCCTTAGGAAATTTTGTATGCAGAGTGCAGGGAATGATGGTGGTCACAGGAAAAAGAAATGAGGGTGATAAGATGAATTAAATCACAGGTAAAGAGTTTAGTAGACAGAAACTGGGAGATAAAAGTCAAGGCACAGGAAGGGAAGCTGGACAGGAGTTTTGTAGACATAGTAAGGAGAAATTCAAAGCAGAAGAAAGTAAGGGGATGGAAGAAAAATTAAGGGAAGATAGGAAGGAGGAGATGAGTTACTATCATTCAAAACAAGGATGGTATGAAAGTAACTAAAACAGAAATGCAAAGCAGCGAACCACAATTGTAAAATAAAAAGTATACCATGCATGAGGATTGCATAGTTTGTTATTATGAATGGATATGACAAATAAATAACTGAAAAAATGATCTAGTTTTATGGCTAAGTTACAGAATAATTTAACAGAAGAGTACTGGTAAACATGGTGTACCTAGATATCATCAAGGCCCATCAGTTGATCTCACACAGGCAGCTGATAAAATGCTAAGGGTAGGGAGAAGAAAGATGTGACTCAGGAAATGGACTGCTGTAATGCTAAATCAACCCAGAGTAGATGGCGTATTGTTTGTTTGTCTGTGATAAGCAGGATAGTCTGGGCATGATGGTTTTCCAGCAGAGGCCTACAGAGAAAATCTCCAGAACAGATCAAATACAAAGTTAGACCTACAAAACAGAGAACTAATATGATAAATTCAGCAGCAACAAGGAAGTAAATTTCAATATAGCTAAGTGTTTAAGTTATTATGCTATCCTGCTAGAAAATTGTTGTAACTTTTTTTCATTTATATCTTTTTCATGATGATGTACAGAGCTTTCTCACCATGTGATGGGCCTTTGCTGGAAAGGAGTTACTTTGCTGACCCAGTCAAACTTTCATGGTAAATAAATGTTAATAAATAAATAAAAGTGTAAAGATCACAGCAGAGATAAAGACTGCGTCAGACATTTATGTAATCTGCTCTGAGAAGGACAATGTATGGAAAAAAGAAAGTGACTACAGGAGTGCAAGTCTAAACTGGATCCAGTACTTTTCAGTGTATTCAGATGGGCGAATGGAAGTGATGCAAGAGAACAGGAAAAGGTTCTGGGGTGTGGGTCACACCTTGACTGGACCATCAGGGATAGTTTGAGAAGGTAATGGCAGCAGCCAATTGAATGCTGAGGTTTGTCATCAAAATGATAGTCTTCACAAGCAGAAAGACAATAAGCCAACTACACAAGGCCCTGGTCAGACTACACCATGTACTATTCAAGGAAAGAGACATCAGGCACTTCCGTGAGTCCAAAGAAAAGCCATCAGAAAGGTGTGGTAGGTGGAGGAGATAGAAAATGACTATGGACTACAGGAGATAAAGTTTCTCTCACTTGAAATGAGAATAGATGGGGGGGGCATGTCAGTGAAGACTGAAGGGGGTCATTCCATACTGGAAAACAGAGACAGAGGAGGAAGAGGAGGAGGGCACAGGCAATTACTCTCTGGATCAGTTAAATTCTTTCTGCAATGAAAGAATGATGGAACAACGAAATAGACACATGATCATTTGACAGGTTGAAATATGAGAATAAAATTAGTACAGAGAGAAGGTCTCGTAAATGCACTTGTAGGGCAATCTATATGGGATTTTTGTGTCCTGTGGTCAAGCAAATGCAATGAAAATGGGAACCCTGCTTTTTGGCAATTCATAAGCTTCTGAATTATGTTTCCCAGATCCTAACTCCCCCAAAAATACAGTTCTTGGAATTGTGTTGCATTATTTAGATACATTGTGAGATCGTGGTTGCATGAACTATTTTACCCTTTTAGCACCTCTTTCTTTTCCCTATGGCTGTATGACCTTAAAGTTACTATGTTTCTAGTGAGTATGGTGGTAGAGTCCCCCACATAGGAGAGCAGAGGGCTTACTTGCCCCCTGGAAAAAAATTGTCTTTTAAATTTATGTCAATTATGGCTTTGTCAGATGTTTTGTTTGATGAATTTGATGACTAGCAGCTTACAAGTTAGCTTCTTATTCTGGAGCCACTGTAAACTATACTAACGTGGATCCTTTTCACTTCAATGTAGGTAACTGTACTAGATCCCCAGTAAACTATACTAAAGTGGATCTTTTTCATTTAATTGTAAGTAACTGTACTGGATCCCCTGTAAACTATACTAAAGTGTATCCTTTTCATTTCATTGTTGGTAACTTACTGGATCCACTGTAAACTATACTAAAGTGGATCCTTTTCACTTCATTGTAAGTAACTGTATTGGATCCCATGTAAACTATACTAAAGTGGATCCTTTTCATTTCATTGTTGGTAACTTAATGGATCCGCTGTAAACTATACTAAAGTGGATCCTTTTCATTTCATTGTAGGTAACTGTAGCATAGTCTGTTAAAATGACAGTGTAGAGGTCACTGTTTAGGAATGAGGGAAGAACTATGAAAAGGGTGAACAATTAGCAGAACATTTATTATAATATTACACGTGCTGCACAGAAATGAGTAAATGGAATAATATAATTTCTCACAGTATCAGATTTTGTGATGTCTTGATTCTCTGCCAAGAAAATAAAAATGGACAGGGATTTGTGCCTTTGCTTTCCTGGTTTCATATCCTGCTGAGGACTACAATATATATATATATATATATATATATATATATATATATATATAAGAAGGAAGACAGCAGATACTGTATGCAGTCCTATCAACACATAGCAAGAGAGTGAAAGAAATGCCACACCACCAGACCCCTCACTGCAAGACTGAGCACATATGCTTTCCAGTGCATGAAGCCATCCAATAATGGACAAACCATTAATAATCAACTTACTGTGATTTCAGCTGGTTTGGGGGGAGGGGTAAGCACACTAAACAGCCCCACAAGCAGGAAGCAACCTGAATGAAGTTCACTAAATCAGTCGGCATTTGCAGCTGTGTATTTAACAAGTTCATGGGGAACTGGCAAATGGTGTTGTGTTGTGTTGCATGCTGTGCTGTGCTGGCTGGCTGGACCCCCTCCTCCCAGCAATTAGTCTTGACTCTTTGCACATGTGTACAGCTGAGAAGTAGGATTTAATCAAATATCCAGTAAGTCAGTAACTGAAATACAATACAGAACAGTCAGAGCATTTAAAATAAGGTAAACTAGGTGCTATTTTCTGTCAAAATAACTGTGAAAGCAAACTCCTACTTGACAATCGGTAATCAGCTGGTTCAATAAGTGCACAAACACAGGAGTTATAAGGACAGCAAGGTAGTAAAGTAACAGAGTTACTTGTTCATGTGAAGCAAGATGATGCCATTGAATATATGTATGTTCCACATGGCAGTCTATGTGTTCCTTTATAACACTGAGTATATATGTATGTTCCACATGGCAGTCTATGTGTTCCTTTATAACACTGAGTATATATGTATGTTCCACATGGCAGTCTATGTGTTCCTTTATAACACTGAGTATATATGTATGTTCCACATGGCAGTCTATGTGTTCCTTTATAACACTGAGTATATATGTATGTTCCACATGGCAGTCTGTGTGTTCCTTTATAACACTGAGTATATATGTATGTTCCACATGGCAGTCTATGTCTTCCTTTATAACACTGAGTATATATGTATGTTCCACATGGCAGTCTGTGTGTTCCTTTATAACACTGAGTATATATGTATGTTCCACATGGCAGTCTGTGTGTTCCTTTGTAACACTGAGTATATATGTATGTTCCACATGGCAGTCTGTGTGTTCCTTTATAACACTGAGTATATACGTATGTTCCACATGGCAGTCTGTGTGTTCCTTTATAACACTGAGTATATATGTATGTTCCACATGGCAGTCTGTGTGTTCCTTTATAACACTGAGTATATATATATGTATGTTCCACATGGCAGTCTGTGTGTTCCTTTATAACACTGAGTATATATATATGTATGTTCCACATGGCAGTCTGTGTGTTCCTTTATAACACTGAGTACATATGTATGTTCCACATGGCAGTCTATGTGTTCCTTTATAACATTGAGTATATATGTATGTTCCACATGGCAGTCCATGTGTTCATTTATAACACTGAATATATATACATGTTCCACATGGTAGTCTATGTGTTCCTTTATAACACTGAGTATATCACTTCTGTGTCACTGTTAGAGAGAGGCACAGTATACTAACCTCAAAAAAGGGCATAGCAAAATTAATTTAAAATGGACGGTGAAAGCCAAACCCATTCTGGCTAGGCTTATAAATGCCCTAGGGCAGATAGCCTAGTATGAACCTATGAACCTATGAACCTATACGCATGTTCCACATGGCAGTCTATGTTCCTTTATAACAGTGAGTATATGTATGTTCCACATGGCAGTCCATGTGTTCCTTTATAACACTGAGTATATATGCATGTTCCACATGGCAGTCTATGTTCCTTTATAACAGTGAGTATATGTATGTTCCACATGGCAGTCCATGTGTTCCTTTATAACATTGAGTATATATGTATGTTCCACATGGCAGTCTATATGCTACTTTATAACACTGAGTATATATGTATGTTCCACATGGCAGTCTATATGCTACTTTATAACACTGAGTATATATGTATGTTCCACATGGCAGTCTATGTGTTCCATTATAAGGGCCTTCCTGCAAAGTACAATGCAGATCTTTATCTAAACACTAATAGTCGAGTGGTAAACAAAAAACAGGATCAGATGTGGAACGTTCTCTATGAAATGGGGCCTCTTATGGTCTTATTTCTGCCTGCTTGTGTGCATTAATCTTACATTAAAAAGTCTGCTGAGGTGGAGAGGAAGAGAAGTGCTAAAATCTCTTTTAGTACCATTCCTGTAAACATGAGAATTCAACGTGTCCATTAAATCAGAATACAGTAGGAGTGTTTTCTGTTCATTTTATTTATTAACATTAATTTTCACTGGAGCTTAAAATGAGCTATGTTTATAGTATTTCCTTCCAGAAGTAATTACATATCAAACAATTAGTTGTCCATTACTTTTTATGGCTAATTTGCTATTTATGTTTGTTATGGTTTTCTACACACAAGATTGAATAATATGGAGAGCAAATGGATTACCAAACTGGGGGCATTTTTTAAACCTGGGTTAAATGAATATGAGGTACACGATGACATTTTTGGTCCATAGTTTTACAATGGTGTGTAAATAAATATACATACTATAGATAATATGTACATATCCAACAATAGTTATGAGGTATAAGTGGGCAAATAAATATACGCATTATAGATAATATGTACATATCCAACAATAGTTATGAGGTATAAGTTTTACAAAACCAAATCAGCATATGGATTGGCATGGACTGATAGTTTATTGCAAGTACATTTTCAAGTATTTAATATTTGTTTTTTTGGATGAATTATCTGTGACATTTGGTCAGTCCATATGTGTGTTTTTTGGTTTTTGGTTTTTGTTTTTGTTTTTCATTTATGTGGAATTGTGCCTTTAAACCATGGTTGATGGACTAATAATTATTATTAACCAATGGCTGGACAATACCAATTTAGAAATAGGTATTTAAATGGTCTAAAAATGGGGAGCTGGTTGAAACTATTTATATAAAGTAAAGAAGTATCTACATTGATAAAGGCTTTTTATGCCGAAACCGGTCTGTATGGTACAGGTTGTTTAGGTAGTTTTTTTGGCTACCTAATAAAAATGGTTATTTGAAATTAATCTTTCCTGCCTGGAGTGCTGGTTCGTTTGGTTTAATCTATGATTTTGTCAGGACCGTGCACCAGAGTCTTACGTGCGTGCTTTGGTTACGTTTCTACACATAACGCACATCTATTTTCAATTAATCTGACCAGCGTTTTAGTTATGCATGTGGGGGTGTTACCAAGCAATCCACATTTGTCCTTATTAGCCTTTATTTTTCTTTCTTATCTTTATTGAAGTAATTAAGGCACCGTATTGCTAACCACAGGTGGTCTTGTGTTATTATGTTAGGCAAAGTTCTTCTGTTTGGTATTTTTCTCACTGTCCAATAGTCTAGAAGCAAGCAGATAGACTGCTATATCAATATCTAACTATCGGTCTCTCTCTCTCTCTCTCTATAAATACGCACACACACACACACACACACATATATATATATATATATATATATATATATATATATATATATATATATAGTTAACATTTGTTTACCAGGCAAGTCCGACTAGGATCGAACCTATTTTCAGCAGAAGCCCTGAGAGAAACACTCCATGTCTTTGGAAATATATATATATATATATATATATATATATATATATATATATATATATATATATATGTATATGTATATATATATATATATATATATATATATATATGTATATGTATATATATATATATATATATATATATATATATATATATATATATATATGTATATATATATATATATATATATATATATATATATATATATATATATATATATATATATTTATACCATGGTGGTGCAGCGGTAGTAAGCCTCACAGCAAGAGGTTCTCCCGTTCGATTCTCGGCTGAAGTGTGGGGACTGCCTATGGGCGTGCCTTCGTTGAAGGTTGAACATCGAACGGGCACCTCAGCATTCATGAAAATCTACTGCCAATCATTAGCGGACCGGAGTTCCGCTGTGGTGACTCCTAACCGCGAAAAGCCGAAAGACAACAACAACATACATATATATATATATATATATATATATATATATATATATATATATATATATATATATATATATATATATATATATATACACATATACATATACATATGCTTAGCGTGCATTTTAGCGAATGTTGCTTTGTTAAACAAATGCTAAGGGTGGTCAAGTATGTCGAATATTCGAATAGTCAAACATTCGATATCTCGAAGTATCGTTTCTTTGAAAGTGGTGAGTGGTGATTGGGAAGGGATTAGAGGGTGTCCATGTGTGTTTGGGTGTTAGGGTATAGGTGTTGTGTGTTTGTATGTGAGAGTGCATGTGTGTTTTAGAGTTGAGGTCGGGGTTAAGTATAGGGTTCGATATTATGTTTGTAGTGCTTGTTGATGCATGTTTGTGTGCTTGAGTGTGTCTTGTGTAGTGTCAGTGTTACAGGAAGGCTTTTTATAAGGGACAGTGTGGGGTTTGGATTGGGATGTGGCAGGGTTAGGGTTAGCACACATTACTGAGATGATGCTGGAGGTTCCTCCCCCCACTCCAAACCGCACAATGTACTTTTAAAAAACCCTTCCCATAACACTGCCACTATTCAGACAAATAGGAGGTTAGTGTTATGGGGGCAGTCTAGTATAAACTTGCTTTCCATTTTTGATGTTTCACTCATTCAATGTTTAAGTCATTCATTGTTATGTATTTTCAGTCATATTTTTGTCTGAATGTTTTAATCAACATTAAGTAAATTCAATCATACGTAACAAAATTTTATATATATATAATATATATATATATATATATATATATATATATATATATACACAGAGAGAGAGAGATTTATTAATGTATGCCTATATATATATATATATATATATATATATATATATATATATAGGCATACATTAATAAATCCCTCTCTCTCTCTCTCTCTCTCTGTATATATATATATATATATATATATATATATATATATACAGATACCTGAAAAATATCTAAACCTAAAAAGTCTACAAGAAACAATTTGACCTAAAATAGTTGATAAAACAATATAAACAGCATTATTTGTGTGCTCTTTGACACATATTTTTTTACCTGGAGTCCTTGGGTGTTAGGGGAATATGCCCTTTCCCCTATATTATGTGATCTTGGAGTTGGTAAATTTAATTAACAGGAATATGAGGGGCCCACACTCCCAAATAGGGAGTGAAGGGGTACTTATCTCCTGCAAAAAACATTGTTTTTTGTTTGTATGGTTAGAGATTTTGTGTATGTGGAAGAAAACACTGTCATCAATATTATTTTGTTGACTATTTTAGGCTGACTTTTTTCACGCTAACTTTTTAGGTTTAGATGTTTTTAAGTAAACCCATATACTGTATATATATATCTATATATATATATATATATATATATATATATATATATACATATATATATATATATATATATATATATATATGTTGTTGTTGTCTTTTGGCTTTTCTCGGTTAGGGGTCGGCACAGCTGAACTACGGTCTGCTAATGATTGGCAGTAGATTTTCACGAATGCCGAGGTGCCAGAGAGAGAGAGAGAGAGAGAGCTATAGATATATATTCATACATATATGAGAACTGTTCTACCACATAAAGGATAGTTATAACAGCTATAAGCACTCTAAACATTTCATTATATATGATTTCCTGGATCCTGGATTTGCTCCCGTGCATTCAGCATATTGAGCAATGAGTGCCCTTCAGCACTCGTTTCTGTATCAGATACAGGTTTTACTGGATCAAGTTGCTAGCCTGAGGCCCAACCCTCCTCAGAGGGTGCACCACACACACTCACACCTAGGGCCAATTTAGAGTCTTCAATCCACCTACTGTGTGTCTTTGGAATGTGGGAGGAAACCGGATCACCTGGAAGAAACCCACACAAATGCAGGGAGGACATGCAGACTCCACACATCAGGCACCCTGATCAAGAATCAAACTGGAGAACCTCTTGCTGTGAGGCAACACCGCTAACTGCTACACCACTTCACTGTCCTATATATAGGTTCATAGGTTCATAGGTTCATACTAGGCTATCTGCCCAAGGGCATTTATAAGCCTAGCCCATAGTTATGTGGCTTTCGCCACCCCTTTAGTTTGAATAAAAACTATGCCTATCATTTTTCTGTGCCTCTGTCAAGCAGTGACACTGAAGTAATCCCTGGGGTATATCTGCGATCTCCCATCCATTGGTCAAGATTCCTCTTGAACAAGGCCAGCGAGGTGCTCTGCCTCACATGTACCGGGATTTTGTTCCACAGTATAGGGAGTCTCTGGGTGATGAATCTGTCCCTCCAGCACGTTCTATTTGTAACCGTGTCAAGGTTTAAGTCTCCCGCCCTTGTGGTTCTGAGGGATCTAGATTTTTTGAGGTGAAGCATATTCATCAAATCTGGGTTTGACATGGCCTTATATGTCAGGCACAGGTCACCTCTGAGCAAGCGGTATGAGACTGAATAGAGCTGGAGTTCTTTCAGTCGGGCAGCATAAGACATATTTTGAGACCCTTTATCCTTTTGGTGAGGAACTTTTGGGGCCTTTCAAGCTGCAGTAGGTGTCTGGTCAGATACATTCCAAATGGGGCATTGTACTCAATCATAGGTCTAATGAGTGATGAGTACAGGGGACGATGACCTCTCTTGATCTAGATGTGAATCCCTTCATGATCAGGTGGGCGATATAGAAGGTTTTCCTAACTACTTTAGCAACATGAGTGTCAAACGAAGGCTACTGTCAACTTGGGTCCCCAGATCCCTGATGACTTTTTCTGTGCTCAGTGGATTGCCACCTATATGGTAGCTAGGGGTAACCTTGTTTTTCCCGAAGGGTATGACTATGCATTTTTGGCGTTTAACTTCAGGCCATGGCTCTGGCACCAGTTATCCGTTTCTGTGAGGCCCTTCTGGAAGATATCTGTGTCAGATGTGTTTTCGACTATAGCCCAGTTTGCAGTCATCTGCAAACTTTGTCAGCCATAACCCTCCTGTGTTTGCTTGTACTTCAGAAAAGTAGATGCCGAACAAGAGTGGACCCAGGACTGAGCCCTGTGGGACACCACTTGTGACAGGCTTTGAGTCTGACATGGCTCCAGCAACTCTGACCCTGTGGGTTCTGTCACTTAGCCAGTTTGCAACCCATCTTGTGATGTATGGGTTTACATTCAAGCTGATGAGTTTTTCGATGATACCTGAGTGGGGTATTGTGTCGAAGGCCTTTGCCAGGTCGAGGTAGGCTGTATGGACTGCCTTTCCCTCATCAATGGCCTTGGTGACTGTCTCGAAAAAGTCAACCAAGTTTAAGAGGCAGGATCTGCCTTTGACAAAGCCAGACTGGGTTGGATCCAAAGTCTGCAAGTTCCCTATGTCTTTATTTATGAGGTCCATTATGATCCTCTCCATGGCTTTGCAGATAAGGCTTGTCAAGCTAATGGGGCGGTAATTTCCAGGGTCTGTGGAGGCACCGCCCTTATGATCTCACCCTCTTCTTGTCTACACTTAACATCACACTGGAAAAGTTTTCTCTTTGAATCTATTAAAAAATTATTCTCCTTACAGACTTTGATCTGGATCTGAACACACTTATCTTAAACAATATAGGACTATTAATTTTCACACAAATGATTTCTGAATCAACATGACCCAGTCCACCTTCCCCCAAAGATGCTGTTCTTGACCTCCTTACTAATTCTCCTCATGGATGCTACTTTACAAAAGCCCCACCCTACTTTCTTTCTTTCTGTCTGTCTAGCCACACAACTTTTACTGCTTCCTGGTGTTTTAAACAATCAGTTTCCTGACTTAATATCTATCCAATGCTTTTTTTTTTTTTTTTTTTGCTAAAATTGGCCCTTGAAGATCTCTGGCAGATAACGTCTCTACTTCTGAATTATTTGACTTAATTTTCTACTCTATTCAGGGCTCTCTCTACTGCCTCATAACACATAGGGTATGTATAGCAAATTGCCCTTGGCTCACACTTGAATTTAAAAAGAAAATCAAGTGCACAGACAAGGTCTTAAGACTGTGACTTTTCCAGTAATCCATGATTTAAATAAATGAATAAATAATATCAGTTCCGTGAAAGGCCAAAAGTAGCAACTGTATCACAATATCATGAATTCTGTCTTGCTAAGTAAGGTTAAATTACAAATACACAGACACAAAAATGTTGGGAAAGTCTTCTGCTTAAGCATTGTTAGAACCACAGAAGTATAAAAGGAAAATATTAGCTGTCATTTGAGATTGAAACCCAAGACCTCATTTCAAGCATGTTAAAAATCACTAAAATGAACCATTAAAAGAAATATTTTTTAAACTTTTTCTTCAGCAGCATGAGCACAGAACTTCCAAGGGGTATTTAGATTTTTCTGCCCAGTCAGAATTTGTGTGTGTAAGGGCTCTGGTCCAAAAGTATGCGAACAGCAAGTGTGGGTGTTATACTAAACCTACAAGGCATAGCTCTGATGCAGGTTACTATAGTACAAACTGACCTTGTGCACTATGACACAGTCAGTAATAACTGATATGTGGCATACTCTACTCTTCAGTCTGTATCCCCTCATCCACCCATAAATACACGCACACACAAATACACACACACACACACACACACCCACACACACACACACACAGACACACCCACACAGACACACACACACACCCACACACACAGACACACACACACACACACACACACACACAGACACACACACAGACACACACACACACACACACACACACACACACACACACACACACACACACACACACACACACACACACAAATACACACACACACACACACACACACACACACACACACACACACACACACACACACACACACACACAGACACACACACACACACACACACACACACACACACACACACACACACACACACACACACACACACACACACACACACACACACACACACACACACACACACACACACACAAGCACACGCACACGCGCACAGACAAAATACATTCACACTAGTTTTGCATACTCTACCCCTCACTGAGTCATTATAGGATCAATGTAGGGTAAAAACATGACCTGTAAAAAACAGTCTACAGTTATGTGCTTGATATGTGACTCAAGACAATTCCCATTACGTACCTATGAACTGCTATGATTTATGCCTAGTGCTACGATTTTGATTCTCAGATTTAGCCTTGCTCCTCCTAGATATAGTGAAGTTCCTCATAAAGTCAGAAATGTTTGTGGGTACATATCTTATTAAATAAACAAACAGCTTCTTCTTCTTTCGGCTTTTCCCAGTTAGGGGTCACCACAGTGGATCACCTGTCGGCTCATGATTGGCAGTGAAGTTTTTACTTATTAAACAAACAAACTAAGCCTATACAAAAATTTCCTACCGCTAACTACATTAGGTTTATTTTACAAAGACTTTCTATTGTGAAAAATAAAACAGGTCATCTTTTTGAACATCTAGTACGATTTTTAAAGGCCAGTGCTATGACTTTAATGCTCACAGGTTCGGGTATCACCATTATTCCCCATAACTGAAATATTTGTTTTCAAATTCATCAATAGCTAAATAACTCTGCACATTAACTTTCAAAAATGGCGAGCATTTTTGTTTTTGCTTTTTTTGTATCCCCCCCCAGACACACACACACACACACACACACACACACACACACACTCAGTTTTGGGACTTTCAGAAATTCAGAAAGATTTCTAAATTTTCATATAAAAAACTGTTCCCCATCACATTGCAGTGGGCAAGTTTTTATGGCTCTCAATTCCCGATATAACTTAACATTTAAATTCCAGCCTATACAATTGTTCTGGACATTTTCATCACAGCTGTAACACAGTTTAATCCTCAGCTTTGGCCTGGTAAGATTAGGGCTTGGAAACTATAACCTCTGCTTCAAATGGTTAATGCATCTCAGAGACAGGGAGCTTTACTCCGGAGAGGTAGCAGTCCTATTTTGCACACCGTCAGATAAATATGATCACCTATATTTAAGAAAAATGTAAATATTTATTTTGCATATTGTCACATTCCAAAATAAGTGAGAGACCTGTCAGATGACACTTGTACATACCAGGAAATCGGTTTCTTTTCATATAAAAGCTTTATCTGTAATCGATCAAGAGACAGGTTCTTCACTGCAATTCAGTGTGTGTGTAGAAAACTGAAAAACAACTCTTAACTAAAAGCAGCATGACTTTTTTCTCTTACACTTCAAAGAACAACAGCTGTGTCTGAACCCAAAATAATCTTACCATGCCTGATAATCTCAGTGTGCATTTTCACACTGAACTTTTGAACTTTAACAAGTTAGTATCCTAAGTGCTTTTCCTCCTCAGCATGTTCCATGTTTATAGAAATGCAGGTGATTCTACCATGGTGTGTGCCGGGGAGGGGGGTTATATCTAAAGACAATCAGTGTAGGCCTCCAAGGACTGTGTTTCTGGCACCTTTCACCACACCAAGAGAGCAGCAGGGGTCCTTCACTCAAGAAGTGAACAGCAGAGCAGCTCTGTTTTCCTCCCCAGAGCTTTCTTCTCACTCATTGTTTCAAGGCCACGTGTGGAATCAAACTTCGAAAATGGAGTCGTTGTCTCAGACAGCAAATGTGGGAGACACTTCATATAGTTATTTCAGGCACAACATTTTACACACACACACACACACACACACACACACACACACACACACACACACACACACACACACACACCTGCATAAAACCACCGAGCCTTTCCCTTTGTTTCTTTGCAAGTTTCAGGAAACATAAGAAAAGCAGAATGTGGTCCCTACATTTTAAATGGAAGCATACATGATTTTTTTCCACTGCACTACATTTGTTTGGTTACAGACAGAGTGAGACAATGTGTATAACTAGACTGCCCTTTAGGTGTATTTAATATTATGATCCCTCCATCCCTAGTTTCCTGCTACCTCATCTTTACATGTCCACTGCCCATCTGAATGACTGTTTGAATACCCTCAGCACCATCCTCTAGTAGTACATTTCATGGGTCCACAGCCATCTGTGTAAAGAAGGCTTTCAGGAATATAGACTGTATTTTGCCCCTCCAGTCTCTTACCTCTGCCCTCCCTCCCTTCCTCTGCCCATGGTCTTGCTATTCAGACGTTTAGGGAGACCCTTTCACATCAGTATGGTGGAAATACTGTGAATCCATGTCATTTCCCCTTTAGTCCTTTCTGGTCTTCAGTGAGAGTAGACTGAATTTCCCCATCATACAACATACCAGATTTCTTCCACATTATTTCTTGCAGCCTGATGTCTTTCTCTGTATACAGCCTCCAAAACTGCATACAGCACTGAAGTTATTGCCTGACCACATACAGCACTGAAGGTGTTGCCTGACCAGGATCCAGTGGAATAGCAGCAGTGCTTTTTTGCTTCTGTCTGTACCCCCCCCCCCCCAACAATACACAGTCTGGCAGTTAGCACAGAAGATTCAGGCTCTTAGCTGTTAACATGCTGTTTTCTGTAGCCAAGGATTCAGTGTTTTATTCCTTCCACCTCATTTATCTACTGTGTGACTCTGAGTAAGTCACTTAACCAGAGTCCTGAGTCACCCCTGAAAAAAGGCACTTGTGTCCAGTGAGCTTGCTTACCTCATTAACAAATTAATTTTTAAAAAGGAAATATTTAGCTTGTTGCTCTGTTTGCTACTACTACTTCTGCCTCATGCTACTACCAGTGGTCCAGTCTAGGTGTAACAAACCCTGCAGCATCACTTCTGGCACTGTCAGTGTCTGTACTAATTTCCTCCAACTGATACTTCACA
Source organism: Protopterus annectens (assembly GCF_019279795.1). Taxonomy (NCBI): domain Eukaryota; kingdom Metazoa; phylum Chordata; order Ceratodontiformes; family Protopteridae; genus Protopterus; species Protopterus annectens. The sequence goes on along the minus strand of NC_056733.1, from coordinate 242,890,594 downwards.
CTACAATTGTTGCATCCGGATCTATAGTTTAATGTAGCATCTGCAGAAATTAAACTTGGAATCATCGACAATGGAGATTATTCAAATGACATGTTTATATAATGGGGAAAGCGTTCCTACATCCCTTACACCCTGCATTGCTAAATGTACAGGCTCTGAGAATACACAACCCTGGTGGTAAGGAGAAGCAGCCTTACCCCACAGTTTCCTGATCTCACTAAAATAACCTAATAATATAATAATATTATAACCTAATAATCTTTCATAAATTAACACTTTCTTCCTCTTGATGTCCAGATTCTGCCATAAGAGTTTATTTTTGCACTTGCCATTGTTTCTCCAAGTCTTTTGTGTTTCTAATACCATGATGGGAATGGACCCCATTCCGAAGTCAAAGTACGATTAAAGTTCATGAAATTAATATTGTTTCAACCTTTGATATCAGCCAAAAGTGCTCTTTGCAGCACTCACAATGTGCCCAGTAATGACTCCCTCTGCATTTTGTACGGAGTTACATGGATTGGTAACATATCTAAATACAACTGTAGATTCTTTTTTATATGACCCCTTGTTCTTGCTACTATTGCAACTGTCTGGGTGTCTTTCTTCCACATTGCTCTCATTTCTGCCTGCAAATCTTGATATTTTATGACTTTATGTATGCAAGACACTGTAGTCACTGCGTGTAGAGATTTCAATGATCAATGCTACTTTTGTCTTCTTTTCATGGACTACTATATCTGCTTTTCTCACATCTGTCTTTTGAACTGTTGGCAATGGGTGATCCCATGTGATGTAGACTTCATCATTTTCTATAAAGCTTTGTAGCTCATGTTTCCAGTGTTTTTCAGCCACTTCAGTATGATAATGTTTGCAGAATCCTCAGTGCAACAGTCTTGCCACATTATTATGCCTTTCAGTATACAATCCTTCTGACATTAGTATACCAAAACCAGCAACAAGGTCTGCAACTGTTTCCAGTTCTGTTTTACAAAAAACAACATTTGTCTGTTTCTCTCACATGTTCAATGGACTTTGTAAACCAACATGCATGTAGCTCACTATGTAGGGCCACCAATATTAACCTTCCATCTTTTGGTTTGAATTTGCCTCTCCTTAACCATTCCTGCATTCAGTCCTGATCAACATGGGGTTCTTCCAGGAGTTTTGTATACTTGCAACTATATTTATGCTTTTTCCACATTTCTTGCCTTCTCATCTGATCCTTCATGTTATAGTCTTTCTTTTGTTTTTTGGTACATTCAGTTGCCTGATTTATCTACTTCTGGTTTGATTTTAATTCCTTCTTGACACCAGTATGCTTCTGCTAGACTAAGCAGGGAAGTCGTCTTAGATTTATTCTCCTCATGTTTCAAAAATTTCACTACATTTGGGTCTTGTGAGGTCAGCAGATATATGTGCAGTCCCACGATTGCAGATTTATACATGTAATCAATTTCAAGGAGACCCATACCTCTTTCAAAACGGGGAGTATATAATCTTGGTATGCACTGATTTTTATAAATTATTTGTTGAGCATGGGGCATCCTTCTTGTTTTCCTGTCTAATTTATCCAACATATTATGGGCCAGTCAATCATTCCAAAACAGCAAGTTAGGAAAAGAAGAGCAAACTGGTTTATAGCTTGAATTTTGTTCCTAATGTCAACGCTGTTTTCAGGATTAATTTACTGAGTTTTATTCACATTTGTTCATGTTTTATTGTTGATCCTTCATCAATTTCTAAATATTTATTCACTCCCTCTTGCTCAAATTCTTTTGTATCACATTCTTGTCCCAAACTGATGTTTTCTTGGTGCCTGCAGTTTTCCTGCTTTAAAGGTTGCTTTTGTACATTTATCAAGACCAAATGACATTCTTATATCATCTGAAAATGTTTTGACTATTTGCAGTTGTGCTTTCAGTTCTTCATCTAATGAGCTATACAGTTTTAAGTCATCGACAAAGAGAAATGAGAAGTCTTTACACTTTTGTGTTTTCTAGGAGCCAAATTATAGCCATGGCCTAATCTGCTAAGTATAAAGCTTAATGGGCTAAGGGTAAAACAGAATACCAGCGGTGACAGGGAGTCACCCTGGAATATCTCCCTTTGAATTTTTATCCCTGAATATTAATTTGTCCTTTATTATGGCTTAGTTGCAAAGTGGTCTTCCACTGTTTCATGGTCACTGTAATGTAGTCGATTAGTGCAGGGTGTATCTTATACATTTTTAAGCACTCTTTTATCCATGAATGTGAGATACTATCAAATGCCTTTTTGTAGTCAATCCATGTATACTTAGATTCTTCCCCTTTTTAGAGTTCCCCACCTTGAATTTATTTAGCAACAGATGATCATTTGTTCCATGTGACTTTCTTTTATTGCCCTTTTGTTCTATTCCCATGACTGAATTTTCTTCTAAATGACTATAAACTCTGTAGGCATCAATTCTAGTGTATAGTTTATACATGGTCTATAATTTTTAGGATAACTTGCAGGTTCACTCTTAAGTAGGAGCATTGTTTTTCCTGTTGTTAACCAGGATGGTGTCTGTTCGGGGTGTGCATATAAGTCATTCTATTCATGGCTAAATCTTCATGCAAAGATGCTAATACTTTTAGCCAGAAGTTAGGTACTGCATCTGGGCTTATGGTCTTCCAGTTGGAGGCTTTTCTTAACTTTATCTTAATCTCTCCGGCCGTTACTTCATCCCATTTCATATCCTGTACCTTTGAACTTATTCTTTCTTTTACTTTTTCTATCCATTTAGCACTTTTGTTATGTTCCACAGGATCTTCATAGATATTTCTCCAAAATAATTCTGTTTCTTCTTTTTTAGTTGGTCTTTCAATTCCTTTTGCCTTGTTTCCCAATTCTCTATAGAACTGTTTGGGGTCATCAATAAATGTTCTTATTTTGTAGTTTTCCTTTGTATTTATCTGTGTATCTTCTAAGTTTTGCATCAAGAATGAAAGGGTCCAAGAAAAAAAATTGATGCATATGTTACTGAATTAGGGATCAAAGAACATGATTCTTAATTTGAGCAACTGTGTGACTCCTTAATCAGGTACAGAGTAATAAGAAATGATAAGATAAGAGACAGAACGTTGAGAAAATTTGACTTAACAATAGAAAAAGCCAAAGATGGGTATCATGCAAGAAAACTGTTAGGTGTGTAGCCAAAATCTATATCAGAGGAGTGAGAAGTATGTAAAAGTTACATTGTGTATGACAAGGTGAAAATGAAGCCTAGAAACAGTAAAAATAGTAAAACTAAAAGCCACTCTGGTGCAGCAGAGGGAGAAAGCCTGACTACAGTCCACTCAACCCAGGTTCAATAAGCCTTGGGTGACTGACGAAGCAGAAGAGATGGTGGGCATACCCATCCTGGGGGGGGGTGATATCTGCGTAGGCATGCAAAACAACATCAGCATCCTGGTGGAGACTGGGAAACCTGTTGAAATTTGTTTCAGCTAAGAGTGCAGGGCAGTTTGCCAACATTAACTTTATGTGGAAGTGCAGAGCGGTGTGTCACTGGCTGCCCGTGGTGACTGTCAGGCACACATGTCAGGGAAGAATGTGGTAGGCCATAAGCAGTAAAAAAAAAAACAGGTAGACGGATGGACATCCAGGGAAAATTGGAGTGGTGAGTAGACCCAGGATGGGCATGGGCACTGTGACGATTGTCAGGATGACACATGGGGCAGAAAAAATGAAAACATAACAATACAAATAAAAGTAAAAATATGGGGAATTTTGTGGCACCCAAATGGCAGCTGCTAACAAAGCAGCAGCAAGAAAATCCAGCCATTGTAAATGCTATATTTCATGCATGAAGTGCAATTTAAAGATATAAATCTAGTTCAGACAACATGTAGCAGTATTAAGCATTTTGTGAGAATGCGTTTTAAATGCTAAGATGGTGTAACAGCAAAATATTAATGTTGTGGAATTAAACAAACAGCAAGAGACAGATGCATATATGAGTTCAGTACAAGTGCAGTTTGTGGCACAATAATGTGATGTGTCATAAAAGGCATAACAGTGAAGTTCTGGGAGAGTATTAGAACAGTTTTCAAGAGATCAGGACAGAAATTATAGATAAGTGGCAAAGATGTCAAATGTAAACTACATTTGGAGCGGACTGTAATATAATATCTGAGTCTGCATTCAGAATGTTGTCTCTAAACAACAGTCTATGTAAGTCTGTGCACTCATTTAAGTAGTCTGGGAACAGGTAAAGCCATCAGGGTATATATATATATATATATATATATACATATATATATATATATATATATATATATATATATATATATATATATACACACATTTGTATATATATTTATATATATATGGTTCTCCTTCACAATCTCGAATTACTGAATGCTCGAAATTCAGTAACTCGAGACTATAAAGTTAAACCAACAAAAATCCCGAAACCCACAAGCACGAAAACAAAAAGCCCCAAACATACAGAACACATACACCACACAACTCGCACACCATACAACCCACATCACATAAACTACAAACCCTACACTACAAGCCCCTGCACCCCCCATGTGAGGGGTTGTGCCCCCACACCACCCTACTTATATATTCTAACTCAGAGATCGCACTAATACACAAAATAAAAAACATCACACAGACATTTTACACTGCCTCGCACACACACACACACACACACACACACACACACACACACACACACACACACACACAAATACAGACACATCCAACACTCACACTCATACTCCCACCTTCCTACCCTAACCCACACACACAACTTACAAAACACACACATACACTCACTTACCTTCACTTCCTTAAAACATCCCAACTCACACACTTCCCATCCCGTAGCTGACATGCATAAGCACGAATTTGAGATTTGAATTTGCGCTTATGCAGATTCGCGCTTATGGGTTTTCAAGTTTACAGTCTCAAGTTACTGAATTTCAAGCATTCAGTAATTCGAGATTGTGAAGGGGAACCATCTATATATATATATATATATATATATATATATATATATATATATATATATATATGAATCTACTTTACTTCATTGAAAAAACACTTCCCCCGAAAAAGAAGAGTAGACCCACACTTACGCGAAAGTGCACTTAACCGAAAGTGCACTTTCACGAAGATCGGTTCAACGAATCGATCAGGAACACCAAAACAATGTTTTTGCAGGGGGGCAAGCCCCACTGTACCCCCCACATCCCCCTACTTAAATATACCAACTCCGAGATCGCACTACAGTGGGGGAAACAGGTAAATTCCCTTTTCCTCACTGTAGTGTGCTTCAGCACCTCAGTGTTCTTTAAAGGTTCTTCTCTTTTTCGAAGTATTGTACTTTTGATGAAGAGAAGTAGACCCATATACAGACACACACACACACACACACACACACACACACACACACACACACACACACACACACACACACACACACACACACATATATGTATATATATGTATATATATATATATATATATATATATATATATATATATATATATATACATACATATATATATATATATATATATGTGTGTGTGTGTGTGTGTGTGTGTGTGTGTGTGTGTGTATATATATATATATATATATATATATATATATATAGATCTATTTAGAGATATTGGGCAAAGAGGCTTGTGCAGTTGAGGGCATGATTAAGAGAACACAGGCCATTTTGTTTGAAAATTTTGACAAAATTGCAGTCTACTGGTAAAACTTCATCCACAGTTATAGCTATCCCACAGGTTCCACAATCCCAGCCCCCCCCCCCATTTAATTACTGTGGAACAATTTCTCTCAACCTTTTCAAAAACTAAGAATATTTCATTCATGGGACCTGACAACATACCAGGTTGCCTGATTATCAGTGCCAAATATGGCTTTCCTGAATGACTACTTTAACTCTTTATTCTAAGCCTTCCCACTGGTTACATTCCTAAAGCCTGTTTGTAATGCCATTGTACAAGGTTGACCCAACCACAGACCCTGGTAACTATAGACCCATTATCCTCACTAGCCACTAGCTAAGGAGCACATTATCTCAGACTTTATAATCTGGACATTGAAATCCCTTATCCCTGGACCATCATCAATTTGATGTTTTTAAAGGAATGTCCTGCCTCTTTAACCTAATTTTTTTGAAAAAGTAACTAAAACCATTAAAAGTTGTTATACAGTCCATACAGCATATCTAGACCTGATTGTGGCCTTTAACACTATTCCCCATGCAAGTTTTATTAATAGACATGTATATCTCAATATAAATCTGTATATTGTATGATGGATTGCTAACTGGCTTTCTAACAAAAACCATGTGGCTATAGTAGCAGGTGCCACTTCTGAAAGCAAAACAGTTACCAGTGGTGGTCACTAAATCTACACCACCAAAATCCACACATAGAAACACAAAAACATTTGTGGAGGCTCTCAGTAATAATCTGCTCAAGCAACAGAGACCTCCAAAGCAGAAATGCAAGCAACCTCCACCCCCCAACATAACTCAAATGACACATAGCCCGCAGACTCAGTGTGCCACTCAACCACAGCCAATAAGGCAAAACAACGTACCCAACACACTAGTCATAGGTGACTCTATAGTCAGGCACACTGACCAGGCTAAACAAGGAGAAGGTTACTGTCACCTGCCTGTCGGATGCCAGGATCCGCCACATAACCCACGCACTCAGGTCACTCCACAACAAGTACAAATATGACTCTGTCATTGTCCATGTTGGTGTGAACGACCTGAGATGTACCTCCCTGGACTACATGAAAAGAGACATGGAAGAGCTCTCTGATCTTGTAGCCCAGGCAGGTATGACCCTAGCCTTGAGTAGCATTCTGCCATCACCCAGAATGATACCACAGTACAAGGACAAAATGATTGACTTCAACAACTGGTTAAGCTTCTGGTGTCATTCTAAAGGGATCCAGTATCTGTCTGCCAGGGATGACATGGTCAATAGACCACGAAGCTTTGCCAGAGATGGCCTGCACCTGTCATCCCTGGGATTCCAGATACTAGCTAAGGTTCTTGCAGCCCCTATAGTGCCTTTTTTAGGCAAGGTTCAAATGACAAATTCACCACCGTAACAGGAACAGGTAAGCAAAAACTGAGGGTGATGCTACTCAATGCTAGAAGTCTAAATCTCAAAATGCCCTCACTCGAGACACTCCTTAAAATGGAGAACATCGATATCTGTGCAGTGTAGCTTGCTAAAGAACCCCCACCATGCCCCAGGATTCCCACTCCTCTTTTCTTGATGTACTGGAAAATATTAGGGCTCAACCAAACACCCTAATAATGGGTGATTTCAACTACCCCACCATTAACTGGGAAAACTACTCATGTACCAACTCCTTCACTCAACGCTTTCTGGAATTCATAAATTCCAATGCCCTGGATCAACTTATCCACACCCCCAACAGGGGCAACAATATCCTAGATCTAGTCATTACCAACATGAGTGACCGGTGTTCCACACCTGAAGTCAATGCCTCATTGGTCCAATCCGACCATAAGCTAATCACCCTAGATATCCACATCCTGCCCCCACGGACCCCAGGAACTACCGCCCCATTAGCCTGATGAGCCTGGTCTGCAAGGCCATGGAACATATAGGTTCATAGGTTCAGAGGTTCATACTAGGTTATCTGCCCTAGGGCATTTATAAGCCTAGCCAGAGTGTGTTTGGCTTTCGCCATCCATTTTAAATTAATTTTGCTATGCCTTTTTTTGAGGTTAGTATACTGTGCCTCTGTCTAACAGTGACACAGAAGTGATAACCGGGGTAAACCTACGATCTCCCATCCACTCATCAAGATTCCTCTTGAAGAGAATCAATGTGGGACTCTGCCTAACCTGGACTGGGATTTTATTCCATAGTGAAGGGAGCCTCTGGGTTATGAATCTGTCCCTCCAGCATGTCCTATTTATTTCAGTGCTGAGGTTCAAGTCTCTCGAGTGCGTAGCTCGATGGGATTTGGATTTTCTGAGGTGCAGCATGTCCATTAATTCCGGGTTGGACATGGCTTTATACGTCAGGCACAGATCGCCTCTGAGCAGGCGGTATGCCACTGAGTAGAGCTGGAGTTTCTTTAACCGGGCAGCATATGGCATCTGTTTGAGTCTTTTGATCCTCTTGGTGAGGTACTTTTGGGGTCTTTCCAGTTGCTGCAGGTGTCTGGTAAGGTACATCCCAAAAGGGGCATTGTACTCAATTATGGGCCTGATGAGGGATGAGTAAAGAGGTACGATGACCTCCCCTGATCTAGATGTGAATCCCTTCATGATTAGGTGGGCTATATAAAATGTTTTTCTAACCACTTTGGCCACGTGGTTGTCAAATGAGAGATTGCTATCAACTTGGGTCCCCAGGTCCCTAATGACTTCTTCTGTGCTTAATGGATTACCACCTATGTGGTAATTTGTGGGCACTTTGTTTTTGCCAAAGGGGATGACTATACACTTTTTGGCGTTTAGCTTGAGGCCATGACTCTGGCACCAGTTGTCTGTTTCTATGAGGCCCTTTTGGAGGATGCTTGTGTCGGCTGGAGAGTTGATTATGGTGCCCAGTTTGCAATCATCTGCGAACTTGGTCAGCCACAGTCCTTCCGTGTTGGCCTGTACCGCCGAGAAATATATACCGAACAAGAGAGGTCCCAGGACTGAGCCTTGTGGGACGCCGCTTGTAACTGGTTTGGAGTCTGACATGGCTCCAGCAATTCTAACCATGTGGGTTCTGTCCTTGAGCCAGTTTGCAACCCATCTAGTGACATAGGGGTTTATATTTAAGCTGGTGAGCTTATCTATAATGCCCGAGTGGGGTATTGTATCGAAGGCTTTTGCGAGATCCAGGTAGGCTGTGTGGACCACCTTCCCCTCGTCAATGGCCTTGTTGACTGTTTCAAAGAAATCAACCAGGTTTAAGAGGCAGGATCTGCCCTTAACAAAACCAAACTGGGTAGGATCCAGTGTCTGTAGGTCCCCAATATCTTTATTTATGAGGTCCATGATGATCCTTTCCATAGCTTTGCAGACCAAGCTAGTCAGGCTTATGGGGCGATAGTTTCCAGGATCCGTTGAGGCACCACCTTTGTGGAGAGGGACCACTATTGCTGTACGCCACTCTTTGGGTACATATCCTGTAGTAAGGCTGAGATTGAACAGTAGTTTTATGTTTGGGTTTAGTTCTTCTTGGAGTTCATGTAGGACGAGCCGGGACACCATCTGGTCCCATTGATGCTGTGTTTTTGCTTTGGAGAGGGCGGCTCTTACCTGAGCATCTGAGATGTCAGGGGGGCAGCACTCTGTTGGGATAGATATTTGCCCTTTTGGTGGGGAGAGGGGGGAGAAGTTTGCACTGAACCTGTCAGCTAGGATGTTGGCAATGTTTGTGGGCTCGGTGTATTTTTTGTCATTTTGGACTAATTCTGAGCATATCTGGGAATTCCCACCCAGGTTCCTAACATAACTAAAGAAAGCCTTGTGATTATCCTTAGTGTACTGTGCAATTTGTCTCTCGAAGCTGGCCTTAGACGATTTTATGAGTACCCGTAGTTTTTTGCTAATACTGATCAGAGATGCCTTCCCTTTTTGGGATTTTGCTCTATCATGTAGTAGCTTCCTCCTTCTATTGTATAGTTTGTTTATGGCTGGGGTCCACCAGACAGGACGTCTGCCTTTGGAGGATTGGGTCTTGGTTTTATTTGGGATTGCATGATCCATGCATTCCTGAAGGTGTTTATAGAATGCGTTTATAAAGGATTCTGCGGTCTGGGCCGTATTTTCCACAGGCCTGGGGGCTTTGAAGGATTTCGCCTCAGTTTTGAGGCGTGTGAAATTTGCTTTAGAGAAGTTTTTCACTGTGGTTTTCTGGGCAGGGGGTGGGGTCGGGATGTGAATATCCAGTGAGATTAGTTTATGGTCTGATCTTACCAGTGAGGGATACACTTCTGGTCTGGAGCATAGTGTCCCCATGTTGGTGATGATCAGGTCCAGTATGTTTTCCCCTCTTGTGGGAGTGGTAACAAGTTGTTCCATAGCATTTGAGTTTATAAATTCTAGGAACCTTTGGGCTAGGGTGTTGGAGCTAGAGTAATGCTCCCAGTCTATGTTTGGGTAGTTGAAGTCGCCCAATATAATGGTGTTTGGAGAGACCTTCATATTTTCCAGTATTCTCAGGAAGGCCAAGTGGGGTTCCAGTGTTTGAGAGGGTGGTCTGTAGCAGGCTATAAACTGGAAGGCAGTTTTACCCACAGTTAGTTGCACATGGATAGTCTCTGATGCTTCGTGCTGTGCCACCAACCTGGAGGTGTGGGTATCTTTGACAAATATTGATACTCCCCCTTCTTTTGTGGTTCGGTCCAAGTTTTGGGGCCGAAAAGCATGGTATGAGGTATAACCTGGTAGTGCTGGGGTGCTCTCGGGAGCCTTGAATCAGGTTTCTGTTACTGCACAGATATCAATGTTCTCCATGCTAAGGAGAGTTTCGAGTGTGTGCATCTTGAGGTTTAGACTTCTGGCGATGAGTAGCATTACTCTTAGTTTCTTATCCCTTGTGATACCTATGGAGGTGGGTTTGTCTTTTGAGCCTTGCCTAAAAAAGGCACTATGGGGGTAGCAAGAGCCTTTGCCAATATCCGAAAGCCCAGGGGTGACAGGTGCAAGCCGTCCCTAGCGAAGCATGGGACTTACAAACAAAGACATTGGTAATCTCCAAACTCTGAACCCCACCCAGTTCGGGCTTGTAAAAGGCAGATCATGTTTCCTAAACCTGATAGACTTCTTTGAAGCAGTCACCTAAGCTGTAGACAAGGGTAAGGTGGTTCACGCAGCCTATCCAGATCTTGCCAAGGCTTTCGACACCATCCGCCACTCTGGAATTATAGATAAACTCACTAAACTAGGTATAAATCCCTATGTCACAAGATGGGTTGTCAACTGGCTCACTGACAGAACCCACACTGTGAAAGTAGCAGACTCCAAATCCGACTTCAGACTAGTGACAAGTGGAATACCACAGGGTTCAGTCCTGGGTCCTCTCCTGTTTGGTATCTACTTCTCTGAAGTACAGGCTAACACAGAAGGTATTTGGCTAACAAAATTCACAGATGACTGCAAACTAGGAGCCATAATCGAAACTCCTAACGATGTGGACATCCTACAAAAGGGCCTCACTGAGACAGATGCCTGGCGTCAAAGCCATGGCCTCAAGCTCAATGCCAAAAAGTGTATTGTCATCCCTTTTGGTAAAAACTCTGTACCCATGAACTACAACATAGGTGGCAGTATACTTAACACCAAAAGTGTGATAAGAGACCTTGGGACACAGGTGGACATTAGTCTCTCCTTTGATAATCACATCGCCACAGTAGTCAGGAAATCCTTCTACGTGGCACACCTCATCACAAAAGGTTTCTCATCTAGAAAAATAGAGGTCATTGTTCCCCTCTACTCATCACTCATTAGACCTATTATAGAGTACAATGCCCCTTTTGGTATGTACCTCACAAGACATCTACAACAACTGGAAAGGACGCAGAAATACCTCAAAGAGGATTACTGGCCTCAAACAGATGCCCTACACAGACCGTCTCAAAAAACTCCAGCTTTACTCCATCACACATTGCCTACTCAGAGGTGATCTCTGCCTAACATACAAAGCTATGTCAAACCCAGAGCTGTTGGACATGCTCCACTTAAAGAAATCCCAATCCCTCCGAGCTACATGCTCTAGGGACTTAAACCTTGTCACCACAATAAACAGCACATGCCGGAGGGATAGATTCATGTCCCAGAGACTTCCCATACTCTGGAATAACCTACCTATCTATATCAAACAAAGCTTCTTATTAGCACTCTTCAAGAAAAATCTTGATGTTTGGATGGGAAATAGGAAATTCACCCCGGAATCACTTCTGTGGCTCTGCGCGACAGTGGCACAGGAAAATAATTTTCTTGGGTGGCAAAAGCCAGGGTACCTTTTTGGCTAAGCTTGTATAGGCCCTAGGGCCAATAGCCTAGTACCTACCTACCTATGAACCTATGTACCACAAGGCTCAGTTTTGGACCCTCTCCTATTTGGAATATATTTTCAAACCATCTGGTCAGCATGTGTGGCCTATTGTTAACTAAGTTTACAGATGATTGTAAATTGGGTGTTGTTATTTGATCTTCAGCTGACTCATAACTGCTTCTCAGCTTAGACCATGTTAACAATTAGTGCAAGCACAATAGTCTCAAATTAAATGTAAAAAATGTAGCATAGCTCATTTTGGTAAATAAAATATTTTCATTTATCATATAGGAGATGCACCCCTCCAATCAGACACAGCTGTAAAGGATCTGGGTACTTTTGTTGGTAACTCCTTATCATTTGACCATCATGTTTCCACAGTAGTTCAGAAAACCTTTTATCTGGCCTATCTAATTTCCAAAGGCATCTCCACTAGATCCAGAAAAGTCTGAATTCACCTTTACTCATATCTTATCAGATCCATTATTTAATATAATGCACCTTTTGACATGTATTTATCTAAACATATAATGCATATTGAAAGACCTCGGAGATTCATAACTAAAAAAATCAATGGCCTCAAAAATCTTAGATATCAGGAAAGACTGACAGCCCTTTCACTGCATTGAGTCTCTCACAGACTCTTCTGTAGAGATCTATGCCTACCCTTTCAAGCCATAAAAAATTCAGCCTTATTTGACCTGATATTCCTTCACAGAACTAATGGCATATTGGATACTTGGTTAAAGGAACTAAACCTTCATCAGCAGATAAATAAAACACATTGGTGTGATAGATTCATATCCCAATGTATCCCTTACCTCTGGAGCGAACCTCCACTAAATGTCAAGCAGAGTAGCACCCTTGAAATCTTCAAGGTAAACCTAGACAACTGAATGGGCAGCCCCAAATTCTCTCCTGATCTATCTTGTCCTGCTCTCCTTGAGGCTAGAGGGAAATTTGAATAGGGCTATTTGGCTAGGCTTGAAATTGTCTGCAGGCCGATTGCCTAGTACTTACTCATGAAGCTATGAACCTAAACATGCAGTGCCTGGCTGAATAACAGAAGTACAACTGGCTTCTACGACATAGTTTTTGAGAACTTGTGAGAGAGCATCTCCACTGTTTGTGAGAGGCTGCCAGTGTGAATGTCAGAGTGGTGGTATAAAAAAAGGGTCCCTATTAGATCGACGAAAAATCAAAATCTTGAACTGCTGACAGTTCAAAAATGCTGTTTTTCGAAATCCCTATTGTGAGGTCGCGGTACAGTGAAGATCAGGAAATTTGCCCTTTCCTCACTGTAGTGCAATCTCGGAGTTGGTATATATAATTAGCGAGGGGGAGAGGGGCACAGCCCCCCACAATACCTATTTCGAAGAACATCATTTTCGACTTTTAAACAGTTCGATATTTTAAAGTTTCATTCATATAGTAGCGACCCTAAAAAACAATGCCATGACTGTTGAATACTGGCCATAAATCAGCTCATTTAAACAATTGGCAGAATTTTTAGAATTTTGTCTATAAAATGTAAAAAAGAAAGCATGCATAAAATATGCATGTTTTAAATGCTTCATAACAAGTGCAGAATACTGAAGCAAAAGCAGATGTTCTAGAAAGTCCAATTTATATAAAGGTGTAGGATGCTTGAAGACAGACTATTGTACCAATTTATCAGTAGAAGATGTGTCAGCAGCACGTGCTCCATATAGAATGCCTATTGCTGTTAAAGAAAAGATAGATCAATTATTTAAATATTATAAGATCAATTAATGTGATAGCTTACTGAATGGGTTGACAACACCGAGACTGCAGTTATGCAAGATAAAGTCAAATCTGGCACAGATCTACAATACTGCAATAAATGGATTCAGACAGAGTATTACCCATTGCAAACTGCTGAAGAAATAGTTGCTATTATTCCCATTACAAAGATCATTTCTGTCATGACTACAAATCACAGAATATGGCAGATTAAACTGTACAAGGCAAGCACTTAGATGTGCACATTTAATGCATCATTGCGTAGCTATAAATTTTTGAGACTAACTTTTGGGATTCTGTCAGCAAAAAGGTTATTTCAGTGTGTAATGGCTAACGTAACAGAGGGACTGTAAATTATTGCAGTCATTATTGATAAAATTCTAGTCGACCTGTTAGGCAGACTGAGGTGAAAAGGACTGAAGTGAAATAGGACAGTGTCAGATTGAAGTTATATCTTTGATGCACATGGGACACCTACTTACTGCTAATGGGATACAGGCAGACTATATGCAAACTCATAATGATAAACCTCATTAATTGTGTTTTTTGGGGCTGGTACATCTGCTTATGTTCATACCACACTTGTCAGACATAACTGTACCTGTAAGAATGCTGCATAACTCAGTGTGGAGCTGGTCAGAGTATCAGGCTAGACACTTTGAACTACTGCATAAGCTAGTGATCACTACTAACTAGTGTTAGTTAGTAGTAGTGACTACTGCTAACTAATACTAGTAGCATTACCAGTTACATTACAAGTAGATGTATAGGAACGGTGCTGCTGCTCAACAGCAGACCAGTTGTCTGTGGATCAAGAGCTTTGACATATGCATAGACTAGATACATGCAGAAAGAGATAGAAACAAATGCCACAGTTTGGGTTTTAAGAGATCTATAGCTGTGAAAAAACGCATACTCTTAAAAGAGTACTTTAAAGAAATATTTACAGAACGTACCAGCTAGGTTACCTAGAATGTTGCTGACTCTTTAAAATATGATGTGAAAAATGGAGCAGAAATTGAAAAAATTGACAAGCATTGCTAATATGTTGAGTGTAGCCTATGTAAATGAATCAGAGGAAGATCTGTTGAAAGAAGGCCTAGAAATTATTTGGGTCATCTGATGAAAATGCCATTTGAAGCTGAAGATCTATAAGAACTGAAAGCTGCCATGAGACATAGTACAGAAATGTAGATGTTCCGTGAAACTATCATGTCAGAAGGGCTGAGAAATGCTGAGCAACTTCATCCACTAATTAATCCATATTATACATTTAATGAAAGGCAAATTACCCTCCATATAAAGTCTCTTTTTTAAAAGTAATAAAATGATCATTTCAACTTAGCTAAAGAAATCAATTAGTGCTGAAGGTACATGAATCCTATCTGGGAATGTTGAAGGGCAAAGAAAGAGCCAAAGATTCAGCATAATAGCCCAACATGACCTTGCAGAAAAAACAGATGATGCAAGATTATAACCCCTGTGGCATGTAAAAGTATCAAAATAATAAAGAGAAGTTAATTCTACATGAAATTCAAACATAGTCATGCTTAAAGTCAAAACTCAAAGTCAAAGTAAACTTTATTGTCACTTCAATTTACACAAGTACAAACTGAGCAAAATTACTTTTCTTCGGACTCAGTGTGCATACAATACATAGACTACATTTAACATGACAATAATACACAACATTCTGTAGACACAGACGACAAACACAACAATAATAAATACTTGCATTATTGCACTGATTTAACAGATTGCCACTCATTACTAGGTTATTTGCTTATTTTCACTGGAAAAATTGCACTTAAGCAATTGATTTAAGGCCTACATTTATATTGCACAGTAAGACAGTTCAGTTTGATTACTGCAAACTTTGCTGTCTGGGTGCAGGTAAGACATGGTTACATATTGCACTACAGAGACTTTTCAGTATTGTTGGATTACTGTCTTAATGTCAAGTATGAAGGGCACTGTTCCTAGAGTTCAGTAACCCGATGGTTAGTGGAAAGAAGCTGTTTCTGAATCTCATGGTTTTGCAGTGTATGCATCAAAAGCACATTCCTGATGTTAAATGTGAGAACAGCTTGTAAGCAGGATGAGTGCTATCCCTGGTTATTTTCCTTGCCTGCTGAGACATCTGGACATGTGCAGGTCTTGTATGGATGGGAGAGAGTTCCTGATAATCCTTTCAGATGCTTTTCCTATTATCTGCAGGGACTGGTGCTCAAAAACAGAGAAGCTTCCATACCATACTGCAAAGCTATTTGTCAGTATACTTTCAATGGTGCCCTTGTAGAAGGTTGTGAGAGCCATTGATGGTAGGTTTGCTCTCCTCAACCTTCATGGTGCTTAAAGCTGGAAATCGATGTATTCGATCACAAAACTCTCAACTTTCTGTTCATTTTTGATTACTATACTAATTATCTGAAAATTATTAAGCTTAATACAAAATAATGGAACAGAATGAGGTACCTACATTCCATTTACATATTTTTGAGAACTTTACTGGTGGCTAAGTGTCTGTCATAATCCTATTTTCATATAGGATAATAATTTTTAGGGGGGGAAAGAACTTAAAAACTGCACTGTCACACATAAAAGACAGACTGAAGTGTTTAACAGCTTTTAAAACTGTTAGCCCTTCAGATGTATAGTTAGCTTCTGGTTGTCATCTGTGTGACAGCAGTAAGTGTTCTACGGCTTTCAAAGTTGTAAAGCATTGTGCTCCTACATTTCTTCTGTGTAACTAAGAGTAAGTACATAAGAGCAGCTGACACACCATTTACTAGAAATAATTTTGATTGAGCTTCTCCATTCATAACTACCTGTCAGTTTTTTTTCAACATAGATATCTTAAACACATAAAAAGTTGGTTATGACTGCAAACCCAATAATAATCTTCTTTGTTATGCACATTTCAAAGCTGTTATGAATAGGTCTTGTCCTGAAGTACATGTGATCACAACCACATAACAGCATCGCCAGAGATTTGCAGCAAAAAAAGCTTAATACAACTTTAAAAGCTGTTAGTCACTTCATCCTTCCAACTTTTATTTCTGTGGCAGTAAGAAGTGTGTTACAGGTTTCAAGGCTATAAAACATTTTACTTTCCTATATTATTTCCTGCAACTAATAATACAGCAGGGCAGCTAAAGCTCTATATACACCACTGCATTTTATGCAACACTGCCCTGAAATTTGGGTAATCAAGATGAGAAGTTAGGGCTTCCCCCTTCTTCCTCATCATAGTGATTCTCAGAAGGAATGATCTCAATCTACATTAGTCTACACTCAGAGACACAAGGCACTGTGCAACCAGTCACATACACACAGTGTGCATGTTATGCTCAGTGGCTTCTTAATTTCTTAAATTTTTCAATACCCACTTTATCCTATTCTGCATTGTGGAGGAACCAGACCCTATCCTGGACTTATTGAGGATAGAAAAAGAACCACTCCTGGACAGGGCAACAGTCCATCACATGACATAAAGAGCTATAGATGATTTTGAGGACTGTCAATTCACCCACAGTATATTAATCAGTACAAAAATCCTTATAGACCCAGATACTCCCCATACCCTGTAATAGACTGCCCATACATGTCAAGCAGAGCACCTCCTTGGCCCTCTTCAAAAGGAACATTGACGACTGGATGGGATATAGGAAATTTACCCTGGGATCATGTCAGTCACCCTGCTAGACAGGGGTCCAGGGACGTAAATATTGTGGGAAGAAATAGCCAAGGAATTGTTATGGCTAGGCTTGTATAGGCCCTAGGGCCAATAGCCTAGTACCAACCTATGAACCTATGAACCTAAGAAGTTAAACTTCACACTCCAACATATGATACCAATCATTGCCTAGTCCTAATCATTTATTTTTTGTTATATGAACTAGTTTGTTACTTGGCTTTGACAAGTGATTTTGCAAACATACGATTTCTGAGGCTATGCTACTGGACAAACGGAATGATATTTGAAATACTCACTTTACTTGAGGTGTAGCTATAGTCTTGTCATATAACCAAAAAGTAATACATTAAAGTAATTTAGCAAAACACATATAGTAGAACGAATAAGATTGTTTACAAAACAAATAATATCCCTTAAAACATACTACATTGCTGAAAAGACTGATAAAAATTATTTCCTTGACTTAGAAAGTGCATAGCTGAGTTAGAGAGAGATGTATTTTCTGACTATATTAGGTTAATTTCCATCTGCTAAAAGCTTTGATGAAGCATTCAAATAAATAGCTTGGAGTAATGACGGTAAATGGATTATTATCATATGATTGAAGGCACCAGGTGAAAGATTTGTAATTTAAAGAAGGAACTTTAGGATGACAGATGTCTTAGTCAGGGATCCTGCATAACTCTCAACTGATTTCACATATGATTTTTGCCCTGTCCCTTGTAAAAATATTTGATTTTATAGTAAATCACCAAGGACTGCATTCATTCGGTAATGGCAGCCATTAGAGTTTCCTGCTTCTTATTATTCAGGAAATGCATGTTGGTGCAAAACGTGTTGTTTGATTAACTTTTTAAATGAAGTAAAACAATATTTAAAAACAATGACTGATTTGGGGGCCTTTATTCCCTTCCATTTTTAGTGGCTTTGCTCAAAGGTATTGAGAAAAGAAGAGAGATAGGATAAGAAAGTCAGTGAGACTAGATACAGCTGTGACTGTTAAAATATTCAGAGTGCAAGGGGGTTGATATTATGGCACCCAAATAAATATGAATGTGCTAATTTTATTTGAATAGAAAATGCATTACTGCTGGTATTTTCAGATTCCTCCATCAGTTCCAACAGATACTAGCAGCAATCCATTTTGTATAGTGGACAGAAGTGTACCGCATACAACCATTTACCATCTTGGTGTCTTGTTTCAGGTGTTAATAAGTGGGTGATTCTACAGCAAGTCACCAAGATGCTCCTTAGTTTGTTAGAGAGATAACCTGAGGTGACGGAAAAAGGTGAATTGTTGAACATGTTGAAATCCTCCATATTTAAAATCCTACGCTCAAAGTATGTATCCTGTCAGTTCTATGAATTGGGATAGTCAGGATTAACTATACCAAACATCAGGTAATTTTCTTTTCTTCGCATTTAATGCTAAAGTTAAGGATTTGAACCAAGAATGAATTGCCTTATGGTAGTGTTCTAGTGTGGAACTAATGCCAAAGAGGTTTAATAAGGGGTCCAGATAATAATATTGTCAGCAAAACAATAATGCTGGAAAGATAGGTACCATGTCCTTAAAAGTGTTCATTAAGTTAGTGAAATGTAAGGGGCTGAATAGAAAGCTTTGGTACACTCTAATGCTGAAAGAGCATCAAGTTCAAGAGGTACACATTCACTAAAGGCAAGTGGGAATTTGCTGATGATGTGTAAGTTCTCGTCTAGGGAATGTGTACTGAATGAAAAACTTTGTTCAAGCCTATAAAGACTAGCAGTAGGACTGCCTTATTCCATGCCAGTAAGAATATTAATACTAAGGCAGAGTATGGTATGTGAATTCTCTGCCCATTGTTGAATTCATGCTGTTTGGAGGGGGCTAAAATAAAGAGATGTGATGAGAGGTCATCTGATATGATACAGCTCTTTTAGGTTCATAGGTAAGTACTGTCCTTATGGGCTATTTTAAGCCTAGTCAATTTCCCTTCCAAAGGTGAGAATTCAGCCTTGTAGCTTTTGTCTGTGAGGTTAACACCTTAACCATTATACCAAACACTCAACCCCCAAACCAACCCCCTATGAGAGTAGGGAGAGATGCGAAGTGAGACAGTATCGCATAAGTAGAAAAAGGGTCCCTTCCTCAGGTAATGCTATGACTATGGATACTTTCCATAAGTGAGGGAAGATGTAAGTGTATAATTAAAGGTGTATATTGCTCTGAAGGCAGTTAAAATGAATATATCACCTGTTGTAACCATTTAGGAATTATGCCATCTGAGCCTGATGCTCTGACAGTTAAATTCCTGAGCCTAGAGCCAGTGTTAGTATTTTGTCGGCCCCCATTAAATGTCAAGTTGTGGGCTGCCCAGGCACTTCCAGTCTATGTATCACCCTGTCACTTCTAACCCTCCTAATCAACCTTATAATGTATGCTTCAAACTTTTAGGAGTAGTAAGCATAGACTAACCTATAGCTACAGTGCTCTTTCATTACAGCAGGCATATGTGCCACACTATGTCTGCCCATCTCACAAAGGGGCATTTACAGTTACTGGTATTTCAACAATGATACATTACAATAACTCTATGCACAGGTCTGGACATAGGTGAAATGGTGCCTTAGTCCCCACACAGACACACCCTCCAGTTCTCCCCTCTGTTTCTCCCCATTTCAGGCTCTTCATACCATTTCTTCCTTTTCTTACATTTTACTCTTCGACTTTATTTCAATAAGCCATAACTTTCTATATGCTCTAAACTGCATTTTAAAGTTTTTTTTTCTTTTTACACAACCTTTTCATCCAATGATATCTTGAACAGAAATTATGATTAAGGAAAGAAATTCACTGGTGCTGTTCAGTTTTAGTTTTCCTTGCATCCTTTCAACCAACCTTTGCTGACCAAGACAGCACAGATTTAAGAAATAACTCAAATAAGGCAGAGTCCAAAAAGCCATGGAGTTATAGATGCTCTGGGATGCATTTTAGAGCATTTCTTGCCTTTTAATCCAAATGTGGGGTAAATAAAAATCATGAGTAAGAAAAGAATTTCAGTCTTATTTTATTTTTATTTCAAGGAAGAATAAGTTGTACCCAAGGCTTGATGTTCAAAGCTGACAAAATAGTGGCACACAATAAACTAATAAGCCAGTTGTTGTGGGGATACACAGGTCCTATCTGAGAATATTGCTTGCATCTCAAAACCCTCAAAAAGACAATCACTGCCTATGCATCCCTTTGAGGTTAGAGTGGGATGAAAGCAAATGTTCAAATTGTGACAGTCATGTATTTCAGCTGATTGGTGACATGCATACATGAAGTATACCTCCTCACTCTGTACCCATAACCCTCAAAGCTGCCACCTGTATACGTGCCTGATGTGTGATTGTGAGGAAAGTGAAAAGAAATAATGATGACAGTAATGGATTCTACTTTGTTGCTCTTAGGCAGTACACTCCCCCTACACACTAAGGTCTCTGAGAAAAGTAAAAGAAACAATGACCACACTGTCTTCAGCCCAAACACAAGCTATAATGACCTCCTGTGCACACATCTAAGGTCTGACTATGATGAAAATTAAAGTAATAACTACACAATTTCCAGCCCCCCCCCCCCAAATAACCTACATCAGCTTTCTGTACATACGCATTGGAGCAAGGCTGGTTTTAGAATTGATGCAGTTGAGAGCAGAGGACATTATCAGCTTGATCCCTAACAGGGTAATATCTCAGCCCTGTTAAGGTTAAAGAGCATAATCAGAAAATTAATACTTTATTTTTCTCCTTATTTTTCCCCAACCAGCAACAGCTTTTGTGGGGCCACCTCAAAGTCAAGGATGATGAAGGCAGCCCCCTGAATCCACTTATATAGTCTGGAGAGTGAGGGCCACCAGACTCCTAGAAGATCTAAGTGCCTGAATGTTCTGTGATATATTTTATGCCTTATTTTTGAAATATGATTACTTGTTAGCTGTTATCATTACTGATACCCAAAAAAATAAGATATGTGACATGGCATTACTGGGTGTGTACACAGATAAAAATCGCTGATATTTTTTACACACACACACACACACACACACACACACACACACACACACACACACACACACACACACACACACACATAAACCATAGCAATACTATTTTTGTACTTATTTTAGCAAATACCAATACATTTTTCAATATTTGTACAGCCACATCAGATCAGTGATTGCTGTTTAGCAGTCATCAAACAGCAGCAGGGGTAAGTCACTTTTATTTACCTCATTGAGGAGTAATGCATACATGGCAGTGTCCCTGATTTCACAGACTTTCCCTGACTTTGCTAATAATTTTGCTCTGTCCTTTGTAAAAAGTTTGATTTGCTGATAAATCATTCAGGATTATAGATAGTCAATAAATCCAGACATCAAAGTTTGGTGCTTCTTGTTGTCCAGAAAATGCACATTGATGCAAAATGCACTATTCTATTAACTTTTTAACTGAAACAGAGTAATATTTAAAATGTGCTCCTGGTTTTGAGCTTTTACTCTGCTATTATTTTGTAATTGTGCTGAATTCTTCAGCAAAGAAATTAATAGTCATAGTATCTGGTATTCTGCCAGTATTTATAAAACTCCCTGAAATAGAAAACCATTCTTAAAGATGGTAATCAGCAACTCTTCTTAAAATCCAGGGTTTGCACTGAGATCAGTCACTGTGAGCCACGGCTTTCTCTATTGCTTACCTTGTTGGTTTGACAGACATGTTACAAAAATATCAAGATGCTGTGAAAAAAATGGCGAACTAGCAAATCTCCTATAGACCAACAGACTTTCAGGCACCTAAGAAACACTACCAAAAAAGCCATCTTCACTGATAAAAGGAGTTATTTTAGTAACCTCCAGCAAGCTAATCACAACAACCCTCAAAAATTCTGGTCAACCCTAAATAGACTTCTTCACCCTGGACAGACTTCCACTCCATCCCCATCTGGGTCTGAAAAGAATTCTGCCCTTGATATAGCCAATACTTTCAACTCTTTCTTTACTGACACTATTAATGCCTTGGCCTCTCATCTCTCTAGTGACAACACTAACATCCCTGACCTTGTATCCCTCAAACTACCAACCTTTAGGCTTCTACCCATCTCTACCTCCTTTATACAGAAATGTATCCATAAACTCAAACCATGCTCCCCTTCAGCAGACCAACTTCCATCTGAATTCCTTCAAAAAGCAGCCTCCGAAATAGCCTATCCCATATCCATTCTCATTAATAGAACTATAAGTGAAGAAACCATACCTGACATCTGGAAAATCTCACACATCATACCCTTACACAAAGGAGGTAACTCCTATGATTACTCCAACTACAGACCCATAGCTCTCTTGTCCCCACTCGCTAAGATCATGGAAAAATGTGTTCACCAGCAGTTAATGAACCACCTAATAAAAAACAACATTCTTACTACTTGTCAACATGGCTTTAGGCCTTTTCATAGCACAACTACCGCTTTCCTCTCCTTTACTGACCTGATTAACAAGAATCGTAATGATAACATCCTGTCTTCAGCTCTCTTTATCGACCTATCCAAAGCCTTTGACATGGTTAATCACTCTCTCCTTATACAAATTCTCAAATCTCTTTCCTTAGAGCCTAAAGCTGTCCACTGGTTCAGCTCCTATCTCTCTAATAGGAAACAAGCCGTTCTCTGGGATAAGAAACTATCATCTCTTCTACCTATCTCACTTGGGGTCCCCCAAGGCTCTATCCTCGGACCTCTTCTTTTCTCCCTCTTTATAAACGACCTACAAGCAGCTATTCCCCAGGCTACATGCATACAATACGCTGACGACTCCACACTAATTTGCTCTGCTAAATCCATTGCTGAACTCCAAACTAATACTCAAGATATATTCTCCAAAGTCGAAACTTGGTTCTTAAAACGTTGCCTACTCCTTAACGCAAAAAAAACAAACTCCTACTCTTTAAGCCTACTAATAGATCCCCTGCACTAGATTTCACTATCTTATCTAATAATGGAACCATTATATCACCTGACCCCACTACCAAACTGCTAGGTGTCACAATAGACAACAACCTTACCTTTGACTGTCACATTAATAATACCATTAAAAATGTAAACAGGAAACTCGGCTCTCTCTATCGAATTAGGACTTTTTTAACCTCCCCAGCCAAAGCTACTCTTGCCCACTCTCACCTCATCTCTACTCTTCTCTATGCCTCACCAATCTACACTAACCTCAAAAAAAAAACAATCTTCACAAACTATCAACCACCTACAATAACATAGCCAGATTTGTTACTGGTAAGCCTTTTAGAACACATCACTGTTTAAATCTGCAGCAACTTAACTGGCTTGAACTGTCTAACATGCTACTTCTTTCCCAACTTACAGTTGTCCATAGAGCTCTATACCAAAGTCAAAATACACCTGCACTTTTTAACCTCTTAACCACATATTCTAATCAAAACTCCCTCCGCTCATCAAACAAACTGCTAGTTTCCTTGACAAAATCTAATAACCTAGCTGGTGACTCCCTCTTCTCAAATGCCTTGGGTAAACACTGGAATCAACTTCCTACTGAACTTACTTCTATGGCATCTACTACTTTGTTTAAACAAAAACTTAGAATCTACCTGAAAAGCCACTGGATGTGTCCCTGTTCAAATCCTGATTAAATGTTAATTCCTTACCTACCACTCCTCTCCCTTTTCTTACGCCCCCCCCCCCCCTTAACTGGCCTTTCACCACCTTGCCTCCTTCTCCTCACAAATCCTATTCCTTGTGTCTCTGACCCTATTCCCAGGAAGCTTATATCTTTATCAACTCTACACTGTCCTTCTACTGCTTTTTTTTGCGAACTCGTGTCCCTTTACTCTCTCTTCTCATGCTACAATATGTAATTATGCTAAAGATGATAGTATTTAGATAGTCTAGGTAGTGTACTTCTTTGTAATCTAGTTTTAGGTTTCAATCTTTTAGTTCTTTTCCCTGGTCTCTCTTATTATTTATCAGGTTCTAGAAGTTGTATTGATGTTTAATAGAATGTATTTTAGTTTTTCCAGTTGCCTTCTTTTTGTAATCAAGATGCATTGGTTGAAGTGTTACAAGTCTGTAACTTGTTATTTGTAACTTGTTATTTGTACTCATTATAAATCTCTTATGTCCATATGTGGAGCTTTTCTCCCCGGGCCTCTGCTGAAAATGGAAATATATCCAGTCAGACTAGCCCGGTTAACAAATGTAAAATAAAATAAAAATAAAATAAGATAACACACTGTGGTTGGGGGCCCCTAGTGACCGCAGCGTTTGCTGGTGCCTAATGCTGGCTATGCCTGAGGCAGATATTAATCTCTTGAATGGAATTTTTTTTGAATAAGAAGGAGGTAGTTAAATCATCATAGGATTTGAGCTGGTGGCTACTTTTAAGAAGTACTGGTCATAAGGACTGACTTGGAGGATTGAATTACATTGCAAACAGATTTGATATGGTGTTGCTATCAGAATCATCTTGTTATTTTTGGAAGAAGACATGTTTCTTCCTAACAAATTATTAACTACATGTTAAAATAGTTTTGCATTGTTTTGAAGTCTATTTTGGTACTGTTTAAGGCAGTGACTTTGGAGTAGTGAATGATTATTTTGATTTGCTTAAGACTACTGCAAAATGGTATTCTTTTTCTATGTGATTAAAGAATTTTAAAGGATTGTCACGTAGTTTCTTTGTTGTAAGTAACTTATTAATATGATGATCTAACCATGGACAGGGTTATATTTAATAAGCCAAGTAATGACTGGAAAGTAATTGCCTTGTAAAGGCAAACAGATGTTCAACATATTCTAAGGAAATGTCTAAGCTAGTTTGTTCTGTGACACATGTAGTTGATAGTGACTAATTCCATTAACAGGATGATTTCCTGATTATGTTTAAAGGCCCTGGAGGCAGAAATGGATCTTGGTTTCTGTGATACTTTAGCACAGAAATGATAATGTTGTGGTTAATAAAATGTGGAAAATCTCCATGGGATGTTGGTAAGGAGCCAGTCTTTTAACGATTATCTGTTTCTAAGGTGGATGGCTCTTGCTGGAATGGTAACTAACTGCTGTAAAGAAACTAAGTCAAAGGCATCATCTATGTGACATTTGATAATAGAACACAAAGGTATGCTAAACCCTCAAGTACAGCATTATTGCTAACTTTGACATGACTGACAATAGCTTTAGATTACCTTTCACTGCCTCAGTGGAGGTAGATGGACTGTTATATATGACAGCAGTGTTAAGCATTAGATGATCTCTAATAAGGCAAGAGCATGTGATCCATTTAGGGCAAAACTCATAAGCATTAGATGATCTCTAATAAGGCAAGAGCATGTGATCCATTTAGGGCAAAACTCAGTGTTACTGCAAGAGTGACATATGCACCTGCGGTAATGTACTTAACGAGAAGACATACACCAGCTCTAACTCCTCACTCAACGCTTATAAAAGGTCAGGAAAGTAAGGCAAGAGTTGATAGTTGACTGGTTTGCCTTTAAGTTAAGACTCTAAATGAATATAA
Source organism: Protopterus annectens (assembly GCF_019279795.1). Lineage (NCBI taxonomy): Eukaryota > Metazoa > Chordata > Ceratodontiformes > Protopteridae > Protopterus > Protopterus annectens. The sequence continues at coordinate 242,864,527 of NC_056733.1, read as the reverse complement.
TGATAGGGTGGTACAAATGTAGCTAGTACTACAACTGAGGCTACTACTTTCAGATACTGTCACTATTAAAACAGCATACACACAGGCCTTTGTAAGTGTAAGCTAATTCAGGAAGACCAAGGTTACTTTCACTGTCTGCAGAAAGCATAAAAGTAAGTAAAATAATAAGAAAACTGATATTTTAAAGATAGTTTAGGCAAGATTAGTTTAATTTTGTATGGACGTAATTTCTGCAAAGACTGGGCCGTACTGTTATGGCATCAAGTTACCTATAATTGGCATAGTGAAAGGTAATGTACAATTTTTGACAGCACAGGATATGGTGTAAAATGGAACTATAGATGTTGAGCTGAATGGATTGCATAAAAGGTGCGTTTACACAGTTAAATGGAAGAAGAGTTAAACATATGGCAAGAATGGGAGTATGTCAGAATATTCCTGAAAGAGTAGATTATGTATTTTAATAACATTTCATAGGTTCATAGGTTCATAGGTTCATACTAGGCTATCTGCCCTAGGGCATTTATAAGCCTAGCCAGAGTGTGTGTGGCTTTCACCACCCCTTAGGATGAGAATACTATACCCATTAGTTTGCTGTGCCTCTGTCCAGCAGTGACACAGAGATGATTCCCGGGGTAAACCTATGATCTCCCATCCACTCGTCAAGATTTCTCTTGAACAGAGTCAGTGAGGGGCTCTGCCTCACATGGACTGGGATTCTGTTCCATAGTGTAGGGAGTCTCTGGGTGATGAATCTGTCCCTCCAGCATGTCCTATTTATATCCGTGTTGAGGTTTAAGTCTCTTGCTCTCGTGGCTCTGGTGGATTTGGATTTTTTGAGGTGGAGCATATCCATTAATTCCGGGTTGGACATGGCCTTGTATGTCAGGCACAGATCACCTCTGAGCAGACGGTATGCGACTGAATAGAGCTGGAGTTTCTTCAGTCGGGCATCGTATGACATATGTTTGAGCCCCTTTATCCTTTTGGTGAGGAACTTTTGGGGTCTTTCCAACTGCTGCAGGTGTCGGGTAAGGTACATTCCGAATGGGGCGTTGTACTCAGTCATTGGTCTTATAAGTGAAGAGTACAGGGGTACAATGACCTCTCCTGATCTGGATGTGAATCCCTTCATGATCAGGTGAGCAATGTAGAAGGTCTTCCTAACCACTTTGGCAATGTGAGTGTCAAAAGAGAGGTTACTGTCAACTTGGGTCCCCAGGTCCCTGATAACTTCTTACGTGTTTAATGGATTACCACCTATGTGGTAATTAGGGGTTACCTTGTTTTTCCCAAAGGGTATGACTATACATTTTTTGGCATTTAGCTTAAGGCCATGGCTCTGGCATCAGTTATCCATTTCTATGAGACCTCTCTGGAGGATGTCTGTGTCTGATGGAGTGTCAATTATGATGCCCAGTTTGCAGTCATTTGCAAATTTTGTCAGCCACAATCCCCCTATGTTTGCCTGCACTTCAGAAAAATAAATGCCGAACAAGAGGGGGCCCAGGACTGAGCCCTGTGGGACACCGCTCGTGACCGGCTTAGAGTCTGACATGGCACCAGCAACTCTAACCCTGTGTGTTCTGTCCTTGAGCCAGTTTGCAACCCATCTTGTGACATATGGGTTTACATCTAAGCTGGTGAGCTTTTCTATGATGCCCGAGTGGGGTATTGTGTCGAACGCTTTTGCTAGGTCAAGGTAGGCTGTGTGAACTGCCTTTACCCTCATCAATGGCCTTAGTGACTGTTTCAAAAAAGTCGACCAAGTTCAAGAGGCAGGATCTGCCCTTGACAAAGCCAAATTGGGTAGGATCCAGTGTCTGTAGGTCCCCAATGTCTTTATTTATGAGTTCCATTATGATCCTCTCCATAGCTTTGCAGACAAGGCTCGTCAAGCTTATGGGGCGGTAATTTCCAGGGTCCGTAGAAGCACCGCCTTTGTGGAGTGGGACCACAGTTGCCGTATGCCATTCTTTGGGTACGTATCCTGTAGTAAGGCTAAGATTAAACAGCAGCCTTATGTGTGGGTTTACTTCCTCATTGAGTTCGTGTAGCACACAGCCGGGGACACCATCCGGTCCCATTGATGCTCTGTTTTTTGCTTTAGAGAGAGCAGCTCTCACCTGGGCATCTGAGATGTTTGGGAGGCTAGACTCTGGTGGGATAGATATTTCTCCTTTTGGGAATTTGCACTGAACCTGTCTGCCAGTATGTTGGCAATGTCTGTGGGTTCAGTGATTTTTTTATCATTTTGGACTAATTCTGAGCATATCTGGGAGTTTCCACCCAGGTTTCTAACATAGCTAAAGAAGGCCTTATGATTGTCTTTTGTGTCATTAGCGATTTTTCTCTCAAAGTTGGCCTTGGATGATTTTATGAGTGATCGTAGTTTTTTGCTAGTATTGATCAGAGATGCCTTCCCTTTTAGGGATTTTGCTCTGTCATGTAGTAGCTTTCTTCTCTTGTTGTAGAGTTTGTTTATGGCTGGGGTCCACCAGACCGGGCGCCAGCCTTTGGTGGAAAGGGTCTTGATTTTATTAGGGACTGCTTGATCCATACATTCCTGGAGGTGCTCATAGAAGGCATTTGTAAGGGTTTCAGCAGCGTGGGTTGTGGTTTCCACTGGCTCGGGGGCCTTGAAGGATACCACTCCAGTCTTAAGAAGTGTGAAGTTTGCTTTTGAGAAGTTCTTCACTGTGGTCTTTTTTGCTGGGGGTGGGGGCGGGATGTGGATCTCCAGTGAGATTAATTTATGGTCTGATCTCACCAATGAGGGATATACTTCTGGTGTGGAGCATTTTGTACCCATGTTTGTGATGATCAGGTCTGGTATATTTTCTCCTCTTGTGGAAATGGTGACTAGTTGTTCCATAGCATTTGAGTTTATGAACTCCAGGAACCTTTGGGCTAGGGTGTTGGGGCTTGAGTAATGTTCCCAGTCTATGTTTGGGTAGTTGAAGTCACCCAATATGATGGTGTTTGGAGAGACATTCATACTCTCCGGTGTCTTCAGGAAGGCTGTGTGGGTTTCCTGAGTTTGAGAAGGTGGTCTGTAGCATGCTACAAACTGTAGGGCAGTTTTACCTATGGTTAATTGCACCTGGATGGTCTCCGATGCTTCGTGCGTTGCCACTAACCTGGAGGTGTGGGTATCCTTTATGAATATGGATACTCCCCTCCTTTTGTGGTTCGGTCCGGATTTTGGGGCCGGAACGCATGATATGAGGTATAACCTGATAGTGCTGGGGTGCTCTCAGGAGCCTTGAACCAGGTTTCAGTCACAGCACAGACATCGATGTTCTCCATACTGAGGAGGGCTTCAAGGGCATGCATCTTGAGGTTTAGACTTCTGGCATTGAGCAGTATTACCCTTAGTTTTTCTCCATTTTGTTTTCTAGGATGGTAGGTTTATCATTTGAGCCTTGCCTAAAAAGGCACTATGGGGGTGGCAAGAGCCTTTGCCAATATCCGGAAGCCCAGGGTGACAGGTGCAAGCTGTCCCTTGAAGCAGCGTGGCTTGTCAAGCATGTCATCCCAGGCAGACAGACATTGGATCCCCTTAGAATGACACCAGTAATTAAGCCAATTATTAAAGCTGATCATTTTGTCTCTGTATTGTGGCATCATTCTTGGTGAGGGTAGGATACTGCTCAGGGTCAGGGTCATACTGGCCTGGGCTACATAATCTGAGAGCTCCTCTACGTCTCTTTTCATGTAGTCCAGGGAGGTACGTCTCAGGTCGTTCACACCGGCATGGACAATGACTGAGTCATACTTGTACTTGCTGTGGAGTGACCTGAGTGCTTGTGTTATGTGGTGGATTCTAGCGCCTGACAGGCAGCTTACTGTGATCTTTTCCTTGTTCAGTCTGGTGAGTGGGACGTCAGTGTGTCTGACTATGGAGTCACCTATAACAAGTGTATCTGGCATTGTGTTTGGCCTTAAAGGCTGTGACTGTTTAGCACACTGACTTTGAGAACTATGTGTTGCATGTCTTATGTCTTGAGGTGGCAGTTGCTTGGGTGTCTGCTTTGGAGGCCTCTGTAGTTTTGGTAGATTTTGATCAGTGCCTCGAGTATGTCTTTGTGTGTTTATGTGTTTGTTTTGCAGTTGTGATAGTTCTATGTGAAACTGGGTTTGTGGTGTGCGTGGTTTCCTTCTCCTCCTGTCTGGTCTTGCCAGTCCTGAGTTGAGAGAGCTCAGCCTCCAGTTTGGCTATATAGTTGCATCTCTCACATGTATTTGTGTTTTGTGGGAGAAGGAGTGGGTTGTCTGTGTACATGAGGCAATTGTAACATTGCCTCAAGATGCCCAGATTCACCAGCTGAACAGGAGAGGACGCTAGCAACTGACCCTTCGACATGCTAGAAAAAGTGAAAAAGTTTGCTGTGTAACTGAGTCAGAAGGGACCTATAGGGAAATGGGTACTCAAGGGGATTCTAGGATAATGTAGTACTTTGTTTAGTATATAAGTACTTTACCTATATAAAAATACTTTAGGAGCAAGTGCTGAGCTTTTGAGATAGAGAATAGACTGTTTAGATTGCAAGTAGAGAAGTTCTAAGGGAAAAATTGAAGAGCAGACTTTACGGAGCCAGAAATAATTTAACCTTGTTTAACCGGCGCTGCCCGATGGTGGTCTATGGGCAACTCCGCGCTAAATCACGCAAAAACGCGCTAAAGCGGGCTTTATAGCAGGGGGTTGAAAAGAGCTAGGAATTGACCCAGAATGGCCAATACACTACAAGTTTCTGACTGGAACCACTGCTCTAGGGACAAATAGGCTGCTCAGTGCTCCCCACTCCCACTGGTGAACAAAGAAGCTTCCCTTTATCCAAATAAGGATATGGAATAGCACAGGAACCAAGCCAAAGCCCAGAGATCAGCAAACTCTGAAGACTGGGCTATTCTAGTTCAGTAAGGCGGGAAAACAAGATTTTTTTTTTTTTTTTTTTTTTTGCAGAAAACAGAGGAAAAACAGACAGTAAATGCTTTTAAACGGCTAGTGCACTTGAGTGTGTTAGCCTACAGGTAAAATTAAGCAACAAATAACTTTTTTAAAAGTGCAAAACAGTTAATCAACACAAAAACAGTTTAAATAGAATGCAGAGCTGTATAAACAGGCGAAAATGCAGTCGCTAAGCAGTAAATAATCAAAAAGCCAGAAAAAATACTTAAATCAGGAAAAAGTCACTCTTTTGCTCTCTGCTGCTTGTAGAACTCTGCAGGACACCACGAGGAGCTGTGCTGAGTTGAATACAAGCGAAAAAGCGCTTAAAGCGGGCTTTATTACAGGGGCTGAAAAGAGCTAGGAATTGACCCAAAATGGCCAATAGACTACAAGTTTCTGGCTGGAACCACTCCTCTAGGGACAAATAGGCCGCTCAGTGCTCCCCACTCCCACTGGTGAACAAAGATGCTTCCTTTTATCCAAATAAGGATATGGAATAGCACAGGAACCAAGACAAAGCCCAGAGATCAGCAAACTCTGAAGACTGGACTATTCTAGTTCAGTAAGGCGGGAAAACAAGATTTTTTTTTTTTTTTTCTTTTTTGCAGAAAACAGAGGAAAAACAGACAGTAAATGCTTTTAAACAGCTAGCGCACTTGAGTGTGTTAGCCTACAGGTAAAATTAAGCAACAAATAACTTTTTAAAAGTGCAAAACAGTTAATCAACACAAAAACAGTTTAAATAGAATGCAGAGCTGTATAAACAGGCTAAAATGCAGTCGCTAAGCAGTAAATAATCAAAAAGCCAGAAAAAATACTTAAATCAGTTATAGCAAATACAGTTATAACAAATGCTCTGAAATATACTGTATATTTCCAAAATGTTTGAGAAGGACAGTCAGAACATAAGAAGGTTCAGGCGAAGAGAAAAAAAAAAAAGTTTTGTTTTACTTTTTGAAAGGGAAAAAGGAGGAACAGAAGGCCTTATCAAATGTTCTCTCTGTATTAAGCAGAATGAGCTAATGACACTAGACTGGGAGGTGTGTCACAGTAGGGGTGGGCAACTGCAAAGCCACCAAGTATAAGAGCAAGACACCAACAGGGAGGGAGGGTGGGACAAAATAGCCTACAGACAGCAAGCACTAGAGAGACAAATGAAAGTTTTTAAACAGATAAGGATTTGTGAAGATACTGAATAGACAAAGTGCTTTATATATATTAAATTGTAAAAACAGTAATCTGTAAAAATAATCAAAAAAAATCTAGATACTTATATTTTGTAGCTCAGTTGCGGTCAACAACTTCTCCAGTCTGCACTGTGTGCAAAGACAGAAACCCTACCAAAGTTAGGGCTTAAAAACCAGAACGGCTTCTTTTTTTTTACAAGAACACAAAAGAACCAACCCCCACTAGCCAAGAGATAATTACACAGAGGAAATGTTTCAGTTTACACAATAGCCTACAGACAGCAAGCACTAGAGAGACAAATGAAAGTTTTTAAACAGATAAGGATTTGTGAAGATACTGAAGAGACAAAGTGCTTTATATATATATTAAATTGTAAAAACAGTAATCTGTAAAAATAATCAAAAAAATCAAGATACTTATATTTTGCAGCTCAGTTGCGGTCAACAACTTCTCCAGTCTGCACTGTGTGCAAAGACAGAAACCCTACCAAAGTTAGGGCTTAAAAACCAGAACGGCTTCTTTTTTTTTTTACAAGAACACAAAAGAATCAGCCCCCACTAGCCAAGAGATAATTACACAGAGGAAATGTTTCAGTTTACACAATAGCCTACAGACAGCAAGCACTAGAGAGACAAATGAAAGTTTTTAAACAGATAAGGATTTGTGAAGATACTGAATAGACAAAGTGCTTTATATATATTAAATTGTAAAAACAGTAATGTGTAAAAATAATCAAAAAAAATCAAGATACTTATATTTTGTAGCTCAGTTGCGGTCAACAACTTCTCCAGTCTGCACTGTGTGCAAAGACAGAAACCCTAAGAAAGTTAGGGCTTAAAAACCAGAACGGCTTCTTTTTTTTTACAAGAACACAAAAGAACCAGCCCCCACTAGCCAAGAGATAAATACACAGAGGAAATGTTTCAGTTTACACAATAGCCTACAGACTGCAAGCACTAGAGAGACAAATGAAAGTTTTTAAACAGATAAGGATTTGTGAAGATACTGAATAGACAAAGTTCTTTATATATATTAAATTGTAAAAACAGTAATCTGTAAAAATAATCAAAAAAAAATCAAGATACTTATATTTTGTAGCTCAGTTGCAGTCAACAACTTCTCCAGTCTGCACTGTGTGCAAAGACAGAAACCCTACCAAAGTTAAGGTTTAAAAACCAGAACGGCTTCTTTTTTTTTACAAGAACACAAAAGAACCAGCCCCCACTAGCCAAGAGATAATTACACAGAGGAAATGTTTCAGTTTACTCAATAGCCTACAGACAGGAAGCACTAGAGAGACAAATGAAAGTTTTTAAACAGATAAGGATTTGTGAAGATACTGAATAGACAAAGTGCTTTATATATATTAAATTGTAAAAACAGTAATCTGTAAAAATAATCAAAAAAGAAATCAAGATACTTATATTTTGTAGCTCAGTTGCGGTCAACAACTTCTCCAGTCTGCACTGTGTGCAAAGACAGAAACCCTACCAAAGTTAGGGCTTAAAAACCAGAACGGCTTCTTTTTCTTTACAAGAACACAAAAGAACCAGCCCCCACTAGCCAAGAGATAATTACACAGAGGAAATGTTTCAGTTTACACAATAGCCTACAGAGAGCAAGAACTAGAGAGACAAATGAAAGTTTTTAAACAGATAAGGATTTGTGAAGATACTGAATAGACAAAGTGCTTTATATATATTAAATTGTAAAAACAGTAATCTGTAAAAATAATAAAAAAATCAAGATACTTATATTTTGTAGCTCAGTTGCGGTCAACAACTTCTCCAGCCTGCACTGTGTGCAAAGACAGAAACCCTACCAAAGTTAGGGCTTAAAAACCAGAACGGCTTTTTTTTTACAAGAACACAAAAGAACCAGCCCCCACTAGCCAAGAGATAATTACACAGAGGAAATGTTTCAGTTTACACAATAGCCTACAGACAGCAAGCACTAGAGAGACAAATGAAAGTTTTTAAACAGATAAGGATTTGTGAAGATACTGAATAGACAAAGTGCTTTATATATATTAAATTGTAAAACAGTAATCTGTAAAAATAAAAAAAAAAAAATCAAGATACTTATATTTTGTAGCTCAGTTGCGGTCAACAACTTCTCCAGTCTGCACTGTGTGCAAAGACAAAAACCCTACCAAAGTTAGGGCTTAAAAACCAGAACGGCTTCTTTTTTTTTACAAGAACACAAAAGAACCAGCCCCCACTAGCCAAGAGATAATTACACAGAGGAAATGTTTCAGTTTACACAATAGCCTACAGACAGCAAGCACTAGAGAGACAAATGAACGTTTTTAAACAGATAAGGATTTGTGAAGATACTTAATAGACAAGGATGCACCAAGTGTTATACACACTAGAGACAGTCTTTCATTTTAAGATACAGTTTATTTACAGTTCAAATTAAAATGCAGGTTCACTTCTAACATAAAAGAGCATTAATGTAAAATACGCCCATTATCATAAACACAATTTCAGTTACTTAAAGTTCCACTTTTTAAAGTCTCTCAAAGGAAACATTAACAATCTTGGTGCTCTAGCTCAGGTCAGACTGTGTTGCATATCTCAGGTAGACTCACAAGCAGGTTCTCTTGAGTACGTTGACAAGACTTCATATTATCCTTCTGTTATTTCCACATTTTTTTCTGGTCAGGAACCACCAAGATTCTTCACTCATGACCTCCAAATTCTGCTCTGTGAGAGGCACAGAGTGCCTCTGATATTTTGGGCTACAAGCTTTACTTTTAACTGCATTTTTCCAGCTGACTCACTCTAGGTTGAGTTACAACATTTTTAGCTATCATAATGTACTGACTATATGTGTAATCAAACATTTTTGCCATAATATATAGTATATGTACAGCATCTTTGTATGTGAAAACAGTCATTATGCCACAATGGCCATGTCCCAGTACAGAAATCCTTACTTTGTATTGAATGGGATGAGTTATGAGACCAGAACAACGCCTCTACATTTTTGTGGTTGTTGCTAGGCCTGTTCATAATTGTGAAATGAAAAGAATTTAAAGGCAAAACTCGCCTACAATGTTCGGTGTTTACATCCTGTTGTTTGTCCAACCACTTTAGGGGTGCATGGTTGATTATGAAAGTGATGTTACATCCCAATAGATAGTACCATAAAGACGTTAGTGCCCACGCAGCACTTTATTGTGCTATGGCACAGTGTAATTTAAGTATCATCTATCAGTATAAAAGTAAGATTTACTTAGCTTCCTAATTAGGCAGCAGACTGGGTGTTCCTCACCCCCTACTTCATGAGATAACACAGGTCCCAGCCTTGCCTCAAGTGCATCATTATACATAGTACAAGGTTTAGTATAGTCAAGGGTAACCATATTGGTTCTGTATATAAGATAGCTTCCAGATGCTTAAAATCCTCCTGTTTTCGTGGTCTACCTTAGCTGGATAGGCACCTTAGCTTTTGTAAGGTCACTCAGAGGACAGGTTATGGTAGCAAAGTTAAGTACAATTTTTCCGTAATATCCTGCTCATCCTACGAATGGGTTCTTTTGTTGTTTGATGCTGATAATATGCCAATGTTTTGACATATTCTGTTTTGTCTGTTTGGGGTCTAATTAATACAGCTGGTTCTGGGTAATATTGCTCACATTACTGCACTGTCACTGTGTTTGCACTCTATAACAACGTGCCTCTTGATTATGTCTTGATATCTCTACCTTTTGCAGCTTGGAAGTATTTGGATCTCTCTTTGCATATGGTATCATATATATATACATATATATATATATATATATATATATATATATATATATATATATATATATATATATATATATATATATATATATATATATATATATATATATATATATATATATATATATATATATATATATATATAAAATACAATTTATTGTCTCTGTCATTTACATTGTTTTGCCTTTTATAATGATATAATTGCTCTATATCTACCAAGCACATTCTTCACCTGTAATTGCCATTGTCTTTGCCAAATGGATCAGGTTGTGACTGAAAAGGTTCCAGTACCAGGCCATATACTGGATTAATAAAATAAATAAGTACCCCGCTCTTAATCACATTTCCTAAATATCTGGCTTCCATCATGCAAAGCTTTCTTTTGGAAACATTACATGTAAGTTCTGTCTGTCTTAAACAGTCTGGCATGACTTGCACATTGGATAAATGTGATTCCCAAAACATCATCAAGGTATGCTGTTGATTACCTAACAAGAGGTTTCAGAACTTTATCCATGACCTTTTCAAAAGGAGTTGGATCTCTTTAAAGTCCAAAAAAGAAGAAAACATAATGAAAAAAAGCCAAGACTTTCAGGGGTGGAGAATTCTGTTTTCTTTGAATTCAAGGGGAATCTGCCAGCACCTTTTGGTGGCATCTAGGATGACCAAAAACCTTTCTTTACTTAGCCTTTCTATGACCTCATCCATTTTTGGGTATTAGATATGTCATGAAGTTTTTGAAATTGTTGCAAAATTGTAAGAAGACATTCAGCTTAGGGACCAACACAATCAGACCATTCTGTCCACTTTGAGACTCCTCAATAACTCTTGTTTTAAGCACTTTTTCACTTTTTATTGCTTTCCTTTGAAATTATGATACTGTCTATATAGTTTTAGGTTTACTTTCTCCTCTGGTACAGTTTCAGTAATATGCTGCATTAGTTCTGTTCCACCAGATAGCGCAAAAATTTGTTTGCTGCTTCTGGGCCTAAGACTATATTTTCATCTATCTGAACAGCATGGATAGAATTCCTTGATACCATAGTATTGGTATCAAAATCCTCCCTCTATGGTTTTAATGCATTTATGCAATGTATCTCCTCTGTTTTTCCTGTATTTGATCCATCTTAATTTATAGATCGCTTTGTTCATTTTCTTTACCACCTCTAAGGGTCCTTGTTGATTTTCTAAAAACTAATTTTCAGCAGTGGGAATTACTGATAAAACTCTGATCCCAGTTTTAAACACCCTAAATCTAGCATTTTTATTATATTTCCTCTGTTGCATCTCTTGTGCCCCTTGAATATGTTCCTTAACTATTAGTACAAACTACATTTGCATAAGTAAATTAACAATATCAGTAGATGCTTGACTGATCACTGCTGCAGTATCCTTAGCTATATGGAATATATATCCTGCCTAGGATACAACAGCCAGATAGCTTCCGAAACTTTATGGCATCTTCAGCACACCCAGACCATTGCGAGTTTGAGCTGACTTTGAGAAAATCAGTGGCGTGGGAGCCAGGGCTTTCAGTGCTCTCATGCCAACTGAAAGAGGGAGGCTAGAGTCTTGAAAGATATCAATGCATGGTATAGAAAAGCCAATGCACTCACCCTAACAAACAATATCATGCAAAAATAAAGGAGGGGGTGGAGAGATAAGTGAGACAGGGAGGAAGGAAGAAAACTTCTGCAGCCGTGATCTGTTAAACATCTATTGTTAATGTAAGTTTACTTACACAACTTTACTATGTTCATCATTAGATCACTGCTGCATTAGCCTTAGACATATGGGTAGAATACTATGGTTATGTTTAGGAGGAGGAAGATGAAGGAGGGCCCAAGAACTCCTCAAGAATAGTTCTAGGAGCCTGTTCTTGACCTGGAAAAGTAATCTAGTTTTAAGTGCTTTGTAAAAGTATGCACAGATCATCAAGTTGCTACTTCTAGTATAATTCTAGAGTCTATCCCTTTCCATGAAGGTCCTGTTAAAGCCAAGGCCCTAGGAGAATGTTCCTTGACCCTGGAATTGATTTGTTATGGTGGGAATAACAAAAGGATATACCATGGTACAACCATTTGGAAATAGTCTGGTTTGACAAAGTTAGCCTTTTTTTTCTTACTTTCATAAGAAATGAGCAACTAATCAGAATATCTGAAGGTTTTAGGCCTATAAAATAGTATCTGAGTTGCCTGCGGGCATTCAGAGTATGAAGACTCTTTTCTATCAGTTTAGGTCCTGGAAAGGAGACAAGCAGATAAATAGATTAGCTTAAAGTAAACTCTGATACCACTTTAGGCATAAATTAAGGATTCATTGTCAAAGAAACATTTTTGTGAAAAATTAGATATGGTTGACCCACCATGAGAGCTTGTAACTGAGACACTGTCCTTACAGAAGTCAGAGCAATAAGCAAAACTGTTTTCCATGTTAAGAATCTAAAATCACCCTAATTAGCTTGTTCAAATGGAGTAAGAGTTGATTTTTCCAAAGCAAAATTAAGATGCTAAGGAATGGCCACCTGTTTTCCAGATGAAAAGGTATGCAGAACCCCCTTTCAAAACATTGTGACATAGGAATGCATTGAAAGGAAGGGATCCATGGACAGACATTGAAATGGCCAACAAATGATCCTGGATGGTGGAGTAAGAAAGGCCAGAGAATAATAACTCACACAAATATAATAGATCAGGAGGAATACTAGCCAAGTTCTTATTTTGGCACAAACTAGAAAATCTTTTCCATTTACTGGTTTATGATTTTCTAATAGCAGATTTCTTTACCTTGGCAAACAAACACTGTGCTAGGAAACACTCTGGAGAATACTAAACACAAAAAATCAATTTAATACCATTATTGTTAAATGCTTTTGACCTCAAAACATAGGTCTTCACCAGAATAAAATCTTGTAATAATACACTCACAAATATCTCTTAAAACATTAATTGACCAACCAATCAACTCTGATACATGATTAAACAATCTAAAAAAATACTTTATCTTAAAGGTGTCAATTTAAAATGCAACTTTACAAAAGTACTACACAAAATAAACACATACTGAACCCTAACCATCACAAAAAAATAAAATACCAGGATAAACAATATTTCTTTAATGTGTTTTTTAACTGAGCATTGCTGATTTACATAATATAAACTGCTGAACTATAACACAGTTTTTGAGCTGTTCACATAAGAAATACAGTTAGACACTGCTACTCTGCCACAGGCATTGATCTGAAGAAGTCAACAATTCTCGAAAACAGTTCAGTAGATGAAATGGCTTCTCCGGTTTCCTCCCACATCCTAAAGACATGCTGTAGGTGGATTGGACACTCTAAAATTCGCACTAGGTGTGACTGTGTGCATGTGTGTGCCTTCTGTGGAAGGTTGGGTGCCAGGCTGGCAACTCGACACCATAAAATTCCACTGCCAATCATGAGCAGACAGGTGATCCGCTGTGGCGACCCCTAACCTGGAAAAGCTGAAAGAAGAAGAAGATGAAATGGCTTATATATCACTTTAGAGGCTTGATAATGTTTCATGTCAGTTCATCTGAGATTTGTTTTTATTTTTAATTATTTAAAAGAAGAGTTTATATATATATTAATGCAGATAATGAAAAGTCGTTATTAAGTCAAGTGTTACTCCTATTTAGATCCAAGCTGTTTATTTCATACAGCACACTATTCACTACAGTTGATAAGGTTACCATCAACAGCAGTTCAGTGCTTTAACGTACCTATGTAGATGTACGAACAGTTGAAACCTGTCTTTATTTATATTCAATAACTTTTTATGGTATAATCTGTTTAACTATTGAAGTAGTGAATTCAGTAAGTAGTATTTTGTTAATATGATGATAAATTGATGTCTGCACACATTTTTCCAAAATTGTTCGATAGGAGTTCAGATGAAGGCATCAAGTAATGTAAAAGGATCCTTAATGCTGACTTGTAGAGCTTGAAAACATGTTCTACAGAACAGGATGGATGGTGGATGGAGGTGAATATAGCAGACATATTTACACACAAGGTGGTAAGAAATCTGCAGCCAGTGAGAATACTGTAAGCTTCAGCAAAAGTTTTTTTGAGAAACTAATTTGGGCAGATTGTAGAGTGACAGAATGGTTATAGTTTGTGGTGCATAAGATAATGACTGAGGCTAAAGTGGTAAGGATGTAGTTAGGTGTTATACTATTAAAATGGGTACAAATGGTTCAGCTTTTTCTGCAGAATTCAGGAAAGGAAGAGGCTAGGACATTTTAATCTGACAGTGCAAAAGATGATATATTCTTTACCTGAACTGTTTTTCATGATTTCCATTGGTTTGGTGAGTTTTAAAAGATTGTTTCTTGGTGTTTTATACCATGGTTATATAGAGCTTCCTGGCTCATCTAAAGATGTTGAAAGAAAGTGCAGCTTTGTTTCTACAGTACACATGCCAAACCTTGTTTTTCTGGAACATCTGTAACTTAGTTTATAGTGAGATCCAGGGTAATTACCTGGGTTTGACCTGATGCTGTCTTGTAGGGGCTAAGTTGCTGTACACTGATAAAAATAGAAAATTAACATATTCAGCAGCAGCATTAACTGGAATGGTGAGCAGGGAGGTACAGTCTGAACTGGCAAATATAAGGCTAGATGTACTGCAAATATAAGGCTAGATACACTGCAAATATAAGGCTAGATGTACTACAAATATAAGGCTAGATACACTGCAAATATAAGGCTAGATGTACTACAAATATAAGGCTAGATACACTGCAAATATAAGGCTAGATGTACTACAAATATAAGGCTAGATGTACTGCAAATATAAGGCTAGATACACTGCAAATATAAGGCTAGATGTACTACAAATATAAGGCTAGATACACTGCAAATATAAGGCTAGATGTACTACAAATATAAGGCTAGATACACTGCAAATATAAGGCTAGATGTACTACAAATATAAGGCTAGATGTACTGCAAATATAAGGCTAGATGTACTGCAAATATAGATGCACTGCAAATATAAGGCTAGATGTAATGCAAATATAAGGCTAGATGCACTGCAAATATAAGGCTAGATGTACTGCAAATATAAGGCTAGATACACTGCAAATATAAGGCTAGATGCACTGCAAATATAAGGCTAGATGTACTGCAGATATAGATGCACTGCAAATATAAGGCTAGATGCACTGCAAATATAAGGCTAGATGCACTGCAAATATAAGGCTAGATGTACTGCAGATATAGATGCACTGCAAATATAAGGCTAGATGCACTGCAAATATAAGGCTAGATGCACTGCAAATATAAGGCTAGATGTACTGCAGATATAAGGCTAGATGTGCTGACACTGAATCATCCCTGGATACTGGAGAAGGAGTAGTGGTGTGTTTTTTGGATCTGTCCGTGACCCCAAACAGTAAAGAAACAGGCAGCCACTGAAACTGTTCATCATAATGTCAGCGACTGCAGTACTGTCAGGTACAGATAAAATCACCTGCTCAAGCATATTTTACAGCTAGGAGTTTTGCCCATTCTGGTAGGTAGTGTAATCAGCTGTGTATAGTAACATCAGTGGAGGCTGGTGGGAAGTAAAGATAAACTAGGCTAAGATTTCTGATGTACTTGTGTGTACTGTGATGAATACAGACTGCCTATATGAGGGCTTTGGGTCCTGGCTTGGCAGAAAGAAAGAATGTATATCATGTCTGTGAATTACAGTCACACCACCTGCCCTTTTAAGTTGCTTGTCTTGTCTAAATAAGCAAAATCTTGTGGATTGTATTTTGTGTCAAAAATTGAGCCTATGGATTCATAAAACAGTGTGTGCAGTAATATACAATGTGGTATTTTAACTGATGCACTATGTCATACAGAGCAGTATATAATTCACAAACTGCTCCAGGATATGAACATAGGCATGTAAAGTGTAAGGGTATGTACATAGAGGCAGATCATGCAATTATCATGGAGCACTACAAACGGATGACAGTCATGTTAGTATAAATACAACAATGTGCATATAGATGTGCACAGGGGCACATAACTCAAGCACTAAACAGCTTTCCAAAATACTGGAAGATGCATCAATGTAGCTTTCAGACAGGTATATAACAAGCCATCAACTGAATACTGCAGAGTAAATGCAAAGGACAACCACATAAATAAATAATATTTTATCAAAACAGAACTCACACTTAAAAACATAATGAAAGAAAAATATGGAAAGGCAGCAGTAAGCAAAACTATATGTGGTCTCAATAGATCTCAAATGATGGTGGTCTGACTAGCAAGGAGGTCATCTAACAGCAGCATCCTTCACAGAACTGGCCAATTCACCCAGTGAGCATTCACCATGAAGGCACCCTGTTGGGACTTTCCTGCTCACCCTTCCTGTTAATGGAGCATTCTGCCATGTAATGACATGCTCTGGAAAACAGATTGTGAATTACATATGTGATTATCCAGGACACAGTCCCATCACAACCTGCAAGGCAAAGTCATGTGAAACATCCTACTGTCATCTACTAACTGCAACTGCACAGGTCTTACACCTGTACAGATCATATTGTACCTACGTTTGCATACTGCACCTGTCAATATATACATGTATGTGTGTGTGTGTGTGTGTGTGTGTGTGTGTGTGTGTGTGTGTGTGTGTGTGTGTGTGTATATATGTATATATATATATATATATATATATATATATATATATATATATATATATATATGGGTTCACTAGACAATCTCAAAATACTGAAATGTCGAATTTCAGTATTTTGAGACTGAATAGTCGAAAGTGCAGTTACACGAAACTGCACTATCTGAAATGCGGAAATGTCGAATATGCTGTCGTGGTGTCACGTTCATGATGTGCAGTGTGTTTGTGGATTTAGCTGGGGATTCAAGTAAGTGGTGTTTATGTAAGGGTATTGGATAGGGATTTTAGTGTGGGTGTGAGTGTGTGTAGTGGTGGTTTTTGTGTGTTTGTGTGTTTAGTGCGACCTCAGAGTTAGTATATACTATTGGGGGGGTGTGGGGGTGCAAGGTGGCTTGCTTATAGGTAGGGTAGGTGTGTTTGTATGTTATGTTTGTGTGTGTTGTTTTGTTTGTTGTAGTGTAGTTAGGTAGGTATATGTGTGTTTGTTTGTGTGGTGGTGGTGTGTGTGTGTGTGTGTGTGTGTGTGTGTGTGTGTGTGTGTGTGTGTGTGTGTGTGTGTGTGTGTGTGTGTGTGTGTATGTGTGTATGTGTGTATGGCTGCGATTTTGGTTTTCACGGTTGTGGATTTTTGGGTATGTGGAATTTCAGCTATACAGTCTCAAAATACTCAAATTCAACATTTCAGTATTTCAAGATTGTCTAGTGAATCTATATATATATATATATATATATATATATATATATATATATATATATATACATATATATATATATATATATATATATATATATATATATTCATAGTTACAGTAAACACATACCACATTGTTACATAACAGCTACCCTACGTTAGTGCAATGATGTCACTGCACATCCAAAATTTCAGCATTAGCTAAAACCCATCTACTGGTATCATTACTGCTGACTTGTAGAGCTTGAAAACTTGTTCTACAGAACAGGATAGATGGTGGATGGAGGTGAATGTAGCAGACATCTTTACAACACAAGGTGGTAAGAAATCAGCAGCCAGTGAGCATACTGTAAGCTTCAGCAAAATATATAGCATTGAAACACACACCAGGGTGCAGCACTTTTGTCCTTGTTGTACTCGCTCAAGACTGCCATGTAATAAATATGCATAGAGCTTAAGCTGGCAATGTTGAGGATGCTGTTCATGGTCCCCATGGTCTCTTCATTCCCATGGTGCTCCTCAGCATCTGTAGGCCACAGGAATAAAAGCTGACCAGTCATGCATACCGCAGGTCATATGGCATCTGTTAGAAGGAATGCAGTAAAAGTGTAGCAGGGGGAGCAATGTTCTGCATCCATTCTTCCCACATCATGTCCTAGAGGCTGACCGCATTCTGCTGTCCATTCTTCTCACATCATGTCCTGGTGGTTGACTGCATCCTGCTGTGACATATGGCTCCAGTCATGATGGCACTGTTACCCAGAGTGTGGTATGCTGGTGTCTGGGGACAGTTGGCAGCCACTGTGTGCCCATGTCTGCCTAGGCCCATCCAGAAGAGGTTCTTTAAAAAATAGCAAATTGCAGTATGACAGTGTATGGCCCACAAACAGCTTCACCTCCCAGCTGCCCCAGTTTAGTACGGTCATTCATCTGTCACTCATTATCTTTCCCAATAGTATAATGGAAATGTGGGGCTGTATGAACATATTGAGCACCGTTCTTAGTGGTTGTTTGGACTAGCATGCACACTACCACACATAGGTGCACACCCATGGGATATCTGTACCATGACGTTCTGGCATATGTATCAAATGCACTTTTGTTTTGCTAATCTACTTCCTTACATCTGATGCAGTTGGCAATAGTATATTGAATATTAACGTGTGTGTAGTTCACAGTCTCACAAGAAAGTTATTTATAAACATTTTGGTGGTGTTACAGACACTGTATATGCATGTAAAGCATGTCATTTTCAAAGGTTTTTTACACATGCATGTTCCACTGGGCCATTGATTCATACGCTGTTATATAGCACATTACTCATTTCACATACTGGGAATGTCATTATTTTGCAAGAGTACAATTGATTACTGATAGAGACTATATATACCTTCTATAACACTTTTACTGTCAATAGTATAAACTAGGTTTATGTTCTCTTGTTTAGGTGTTATTAACATTTTTATGCTTTGTCTATAGTGACTCGCAAGAAGGTAAAATTAAACTACTCCCCACAACAGGCTGAAGTCCTTCTATATGCCTTGAGGTGAAAGAGGAAGGGATTTCCTATTAGGTCATGGAAGGAACCCGAAGCAAAGGTAGCTGCAGTTGGCTAAAATAAGAGCTGATGTGAATGAAGTAGGTGGCCATGGCAACTTTGGCAAGGAATATCACAAGAGGGTTACTGACATGAGTCTCTGTGCCAGGAAGAGGGTTGCAGATCTGCATGCAGCCCAAACCTGTGGAATAATGTGAATATCTGACAATATCTTGGTGGTGGAGGAAATGCTGTTAGCCTTAGCCCCTCAGGCTATATTAACTGGCATTGGGAGGGAGGTGGAGGTCAGTCCCCCCGTGTAGAAGGTAGCAATTGCACTTATGTTGTACCTAAACTAGTGAATAATAGCTGCACACCACTACATGTGGCTATGTTAGTGCTGTCTCTCAGGTCAGCCTCTACTTCAGCTTATATCTATCCCAATTCTACATAGGGTATATTGCTGTATGCATAAAACTATTTCTCGTGGGTCTTGTATGCATATCCTACTACAAACACATGCAAACTTGCTGGCATCTATGTCAGCAAAATAAGCAACGTTTCATTTTCCCCACATATTTCTATGTTAGACGAAGGATGATGTACAGACATGTACATTTTCTACAGGTAGTCGGGTAGCCCAGCATATTTTTAGCAACTTCCCATTCCACTGTCTCCACAACAGCAGTAGGGAAGTGGATGTCACAACTTGCACAATTAGAGCTACTGACACCTTACCATTACATCTACATGAGGTGTACTTATTCATAGAATACCACCAGCACCATCCCTGGCCTGATGCTGCTGATGGTGTTGCTGATACTCCATCTGGGGCATACATGCTGCAGGCAGCACTAAGACCTATATGAGGGGGTGGTCTGCTTCCAGCCTCCATGTTTTCCATGAGGACATAAGGAGACTTCTGTGGTACAGCTACCTGATATAAATTGGGTGGAGCATATCACCATTACAGGCTGTGTAACAGGACATCTGTGTCATGGAGTAGTCATATTCAGGTAGGGGACAAACAAGTGGTAGAGCACACTAAAGTCAAGCCTGTCACAGTCTCCTCGTGGTAGGTAACAGCACAGTAGGGTGCCACTGACCATGGCAGTGGCAAGGATAACTGCTGAGGCCCTGCAGCACCATTCTGAGTTCCTGCATTGCAGTGTGCATAGTGCATGTGCAGTCATGCTCAGTTACAGCATTGCAGTTTCTGGAGCCAACAGAGCACCAGCATTTTGGACAGATGGATCAGAGGCATGCTGACATCTACAGACTTTTGAACAGCACAGTGATGTAATGAATGCATACCAGTAACTGTACTTGCAGGCTGTGCCATGATGTCACCAGACTTGCACAGGCAGTATAACTCCTGACACTGCTGTAACCCAGTACTGTTAACATATATCAACATGCACTTCATTCTCTACACAGGATGGCTGCATCCTTTTTGCCCCATATATATGATATGTTGACAGTATCCAACTCCCTACTTACAGCACTTTCACCATGGACACATTTCGGGCCTCTGTCCACCAATCAGGCTGTCCAGACATTCTGCCATTCCTACATCTGCAAACAATGGGAATGGTAAGGGTATGTCTGCCTTGTCAGCACAGACAACACCTGATGCAGAAGTGAGATAGTCCCCTACTGGCAAGGGCTGGGGAAGACCTCCAGTTGGGACCAACTCCCATGAGTAAATATAAGGTTGTGACCTGCCTGTAGATTTCATGATTGCATGGACCCTCTGCTACTGGCATGGGATGTGATGAGGACATGTGCATTCTTATCCCTTGGTAACATTTATACATGAAATTCCTTATTACACGTGCCAGTACACCTCTATGATGGGAATGTGACAACTGTCCTGGTATAACATCAGTGTTTAGTTACAGAATATGTGCCTGATGATAACTATATATTTTTTGCTTACTGGTAGGTCCACTTACCTTCATGCAAACACAGCTTCCCAAAGCTGTTGTGCTTTTATGATGTATGTTTGTTGGACCCCCTTGATGTAGACGTAGTTGGATTTGTTGGTCATCATCCTCATCTTCACTGTCATAGTCAGAATAGGATTTTAGGTTACTGTTCATCATACTGTGTAGGATACAATAGTCAGTAAACATATGACAGACCTTGGTTGGTGTATATAATGAAGAGTGCCAACAAAATTGTCCAGACAGTGAAAACACACATTCAGCTGGCCATAGATACAATCAATGATGTTCCATCCATGGCAGTTTAGACAGTTGGAGACCTACCATGCCAGTGTCTGTGTGAGTCTTATAGGTATCAGTAACCATGGGGGATATGTCTGACCTTGAAAGAATAGTGTAGGGCACCGGCATGCCACACTGGTATTATGGTTACCCCTGGGAAGCAGACACATACTAACTGATGATTTTTCCAGTATTGTTACACAGTACATGACAACATACAGAGTAGCATTCATGACTATGGAGTTAGGTATGTGCATTATCAGTTTATGGTTTGTGTATTGCAACATGTGTGGCATCTACTGCTAAACAATACTGCATGTGACATATGTAGAAGAAGACTTTCAGTATGAGTATCTCAACCTGTGTTCCTAGGAGCTATATGTACTTGTCTCCATGGGTCAGCAGACATTCTAACAACTGTTGTAGAATGTAACTGGCCAATGCTTTTGAGATACCTGTTGTGCCCCCAAGCGGGCCCTTGGCATGTACCTATTACCAGAATGGTTGTTGCAGTTGTAACCCTAGTCTGTAAAGATATAGGCCTACCTCTGCATCCTGGCACTTCAATGGGCTGACACATTCAGTGTAACTCATCCAAAATCTGTGCATCCATATGAAAACTGTTCTTGCATTCCAAGGCCAGTATGCATGATACACACCCTGAAGTATCTCCTGGAATATCTCTCAACTGTCCAGATTTACATGAATTGTCCAGATTTGTGTCTCATATTTTTGGTTTGTTCCTCAAATTTTTTCATGTTTTTTCTGACAAACTGCTGATGACTGAAATCATTAAATAGTGACAGACATTTGAGTTTCAGACTTCATATACTTCAGAAAATGAAAGAAAACAGGAGGACCACCAAGACTAATGGCATCAACTTTAGTAAAAGATAAACACTTTCGCATTTAGAATAAATGCTTCAGCAGATCTAAAAACAACAGTTCAAACAGTACATTCAATACTCATTTTCAATTGTATCACATTTAAAACTAACCAATCAGAACACTCTCTACATCAGTTAGTAAAGTAAATTAATGTAATTTGGCTTTCTCTGTATAATTCATTATGTCACCCCCCCTCTACCATTAGTATATATACATATATATATATATATATATATATATATATATATATATATATATATATATATATGTTGCAAAATTATAAATGAAAAGGTGTGCCCCTGATGTTCTAAGTTGTGTCTAGCTAATTAATTGTTATACCCTTTTTGATGTCATATAAATGCCTCATTACTCTATCTTTTAACTTTTTATTAGTTTTTCCGACATAAAAACTTGAATATGAGTTACACGTAGCTAGATAAACCACATTTTCAGTACAACAGTCCATATAAGCATAGGGTTTAAATGTAAAATTTAGTCTGGGATATTCATAAATTTGTTCATTAGAAATAAAAGCGCAAGCATAGCATGCTCGACAAGCATAAGTTCCAATCCTTGTTGACTTTACATTTACTCTATCATTCCTATTCATTAACCCACATAGCAGTTTCTTTAAATTTGGGGCACTCCTGTAAAGGAACTTAGGAAATCAACCTACACAAGACACAGTTTTCTCATCTATAGTTAAAAACTTCCAATTTTTACGGGTAATATTACAGATAGGACGAATGTCATTGGTATACTTCATGCCAAATCTTACCTTATAGTCATTGTTCTTAGTAATATTTCCAGTAGAATTATCATTCAAAAGTTTTTTCTAATAAGAAAGATTTGTATATATCACTCTCCCTTCCATCACATACTAATTTCCTATTCATATCCAACATACTCTTGTCATAGCCCCTTTCTAAAAAATTGTTTGTCATATTTTCTATAGTGCTCCTAAAACCAGTTTCATGTGTACATAATCTGGAGGGTCTTATATATTGCCCCTTAACTATATTGGGATAAACATGTCTAGGATGCATACTGTCCTTAGTTAATAAATTATTCTTCCAACAGTTTTTACGATATAGGGAAGTATCCAATTTACCCATATCATCAGCTTCAATATGTACATCAAAAAAATATATCCCTGTACTCGAGCATGTCATGGTAAACTTTAAAAAATCTGTAGTACTGTTTAAGTAAGTCACAAACGTTTCAAGCTCGTGTTGTGTGCCCTCCCATAAAATAAAACATTGTCTACAAAGTGATGGTAAAACACCAAATACTTTGTAAATTCATTCACAGAGAATACACTTTCATCCCCCCATTTGTTTAAAACCAAATTTGCATAGGAGTTCGTGCACGGAGTACACATGGCAACTCCCCATTGCTGTAACTAAACCCTGTCTGTATACATGAAAGCATTATTACTCAAAACAAGGCCTAATAAGAGGCATATAGTGTTCACAGTCATAGTCATAAACTCACTCTTCTGAGTTAGTACATACCTTATTGCTTCAATACCAAATTAATTAGGTATTGATGTAAATAAATTCCTTATATCTAAAGTTAATAACAGCAAACCTATATAATTACGTTTACATTGTACAAACTCATATAAATCATTCAAAAGATGTTTAGTGTCTTTCAAAATATGAGGAAACATAGGTATAATAGTTCTCAATCATTTCTCTATAAAAACTGAACAGGGTTGCGTCACCCAGCCCTCTCCTGCAACAATGGGACATTGGGGTGGATTAATAGTATCTTTATGCAGCTTCAGTAAGCCTTTGATAGTAGGAATAATAGGTTGTGCAACAAAGACAGCATCATATAGAGATTTATCAGTAGACCTGCTCATCAAAAGTTCATACAAAGCATCACGTACATACTTAATAATGCCCCATATATCCTTCTTATCTATTTTTCTATAGGTAGCTTCTTCACCCAACAACAACATCATGCAATCATGGTAGTCAAGAAAATTCATAACTACAATAGACCCCCCCATTGTCAGCAGGCATAATACATATATCACAATTACTTTTCAATGCTGATAGGGCTTTCTGTTCTCCCCTATTCAAATTATAAAAACTCTTTTTTATGTGAGGCATAAAGAAAAGAACAAATATCATCCTCACAAGCTTTTTTTTTTTCTTTTTTTTTCAATAATCCTTTTTTATTATTTTTTCAAAACAATATTACAAATCCACACTATATATACAGTATGTACATGATTGCTTCCAATGGTTACATCCACATTGTATGTCAACATCAATTATTAACAGTAAATACAACCTAACAAAGAAAATAACAACAAAAAACCTAAGCCAACAATCTGTGTTATCCTTACAACCTATAACTAATCTAAGATTGATTCTGTACTATTACTATATGTCCTGAGAGAAAGTGGATAGGAACCTCTAGGCCAACACAATGTTGAAAATTTGCTCCCATATTTTTATACTGTTTATGCTTTTCTTGTGGTCACTGATTAACAATTTATGCGCTAAAATATGTCTTATTGCTAACAATCTAAAATTTTCCCACGATGTCTGGGCCGGGTTTAGCCAATTTGAGGCTATGTACAATTTCATTAATAAGCAAATATTCATGATTACGATCCTTCTTGATTTATCTAAATTCTCCGGGGGAATATGAAGGATCATAAATTCCCAAGAGAGTGTTGAGTTTTGGTAGCCCATTTTTTGTAGCTGCAGTTTTAACGAATTCCACAATTTATAAATGCACTTGCAACTCCAGAACATGTGTAACAAGTCAGCTATCTGATCTAAGCATTGTGGGCATTTAGGTGAATTCTTCGAATCAAATTTGTGAAGAGTGAGACGAGTATAGTAGGCATTATTAAATATCATCAGTTGCGTAAATACCAATTTTTGAAGGGATACTGACTTCAATGTTAGACTAAATGCCTCCAATATCTTACTGTCATCTGCCAATACTAATTTCTCCTTCCAGTAATTCGATAAGAGAATGTGTTTGTTATATTTCCTCTCTTTTATCAATTTATATGAGGTGGTTATATATTTTCTGTCCTGTAACAGAGCTTCCCACAGATTATGAGATATATTTAAGTCCTCTTCTTTAAGTTCAGTGTTGTTAAAATAATTTATAGCCAGATCTTTTAGTTGCCTCACAATGATTAGATAAGAAATGGGAAGATTCATCTCCTTTAAAATATCTTGTACTGCTACCCCCAGGAAAGAGTATAAATCAAGTATGGTTAAATCCTTTATTAGGGGGAATTTCTTTAAATCTATCAGTTGACTACCAATTGTTAAATTTGGGTTCCCATGAAAAGGTTGAAAGACCATCATATACTTTAGTAAGTTTAAAGAAGTGAAAAGAGTTTGAATCGAAGTTACATAGTTCTTGATATGCTCCATTAAATCGTATTTACTAAGTGTTCAATTATTTAGAAAGGGTAGTGCTTTACAGTTGATTCCCAATCCCCTTACATGCCTATAAGTTAGGAGCACCCATTTGGGTGTCCATTTCCTACTATCACTATCAAAGTAAGTCGCCCTTAAAATCCTGTTAGCATGAATCACAAAATAGTAAGTTTCAAAATCCGGTAAATCAAGCCCCCCCTTGTATTTTGGAGCCATTAATTTCTCATATGATATCCTCGTCTTCCTGGGTTCCCAAAGAAATCTCCCCAGTCCTATATGAAACTGTTTAAAAAATGTTTTCGTGATTCTGAGTTGTGCAGCTCTAAAGATATATAACATTCTAGGAAGAACATTCATTTTTATAATTGCGGCTCTTGCCATCAATGGCAACTTCAACTTACTCCATCTTTTTAGATCCAATGTTATTTGATCCCAAGTTGACTTAACATTATTCAGAAAGAAATCTCTATTTTCAGTTGAAAATACAATCCCCAGATATTTTATTCTTTCTTCTGTCATTACTTGTCCTATCAGTGGTAACAGTGAAAAGGGTGTGGGTGTCTTTAATGGGAATATTTTGTTTTTTTTTAAATTTAACTTGTAATTAGAGATTTTCTCAAAGTTTTTTATTGCTGTTAATATTTTCTTGGGATCAGAAACGGGTGTGGTGCAGTATATATTTAAATCATCTGCGAAGGCAGCCATCTTAATCTTTATACCATGAAGTACTGGAGAATTATAGAAAACATTTTGCTTAATGTGTAAAAATAACGGTTCCAAATACAGATTAAATAAGATAGGAGATAATGGGCAACCCTGTCGAGTACCATTTTTGATTTGTATCCTTTTAGAGCATTCGTGATTTATAAATAAATTTGTATATGCGTTATTGTATAATTTCCTTAACGTTAAAATGAACTCCTGAGGTATATTAAAATATGGCAGCATGTCAAATAAATATACCAAATTAACTCTGTTGAATGCTTTCTGTGCGTCAATTATTAGGGCATACATATTAAGATTTTTATGCTTTGCATAAGAAATTAATGTGTGGAGCGTTAATGTATTATCAGTGGTCTGTCTCCCATCTATAAACCCCACCTGTTCTTCTGATATTATTAAATTTATTACCTTTTTCAATCTATTTGCCAGAATGGATGTCATGATTTTCATGTCTATATTCAGGAGTGATATGGGCCTGTAGTTATCTGGATTTTTAGAATCACTTTTCTCCTTCAATAGCAGGATTGTCTTTGAGGCATTAAAGTGGGGATCATTAATTCTATTCAGAATTATATAATTAAAAATCTGTGAAAGTACTCTACTCAGAATCTCACTGAAAGATTTGTAGAATTCCGAGGTCAGACCATCTGGCCCTGGGGCTTTATGAGGCTTCAGCTTCTTGATTACCTCTAAAACCTCCTCCACTGTAATTGGTTTAATTAAGTCTTTATGGGAGTCCTTATCAATATTCGGGAAAGTAATTTTCTGTAGAAAATCTTTCCTATCTTTATCTTGCAAAAGTACCTGTTGATCACCATAGATCTGATTAAAGATTAGCTCAAAAGTATTCATAATATCTGCCTTATCAGTATGTGTTTTATTATTATAATTTATTTCTGTAATTACTCGTGTTGATTTCGTTTGATTAATAATACGAGCTAACGCTTTCGAGGGAGTTTGAATATGATTTGCATATTTTATCCTCACAAGCTTTAACAAATGTGTTTACATGTGGTGGAAAGGCAGGTACAAAAGTACTAGGTTTTTTAACCTCTGTAGTATTAAAACTACGGCTATTGCCAAACATTAAGCTTAATGTCACATTGCGAGCAAACAATCTTAGGTCCAAAAGGACCTCACTTACTTTGGAAGATACAGCAGGAATAAAAGCTAATCCTCTATTTAATAATGAATGGTCCTCAGGTAGCAAAGATTTGTTCGATAAGTTAAAATCTAGATCATTCATCTCCGTGCTCTCATCATTCCTCGTGTCTGCTCCATTGAATACTTCTGTTTGTGACGCCCCCTACTGGACAATCTAATTTCCTGCCTTGCTCTTGTTATTGCTGGCAACTGGGGAAAAAAAAACAAATCAGTTGCCATAGCAACATTCGGTCTTGCTCCAAATAATTCATAGTTCGCAGATGCAGTCTTATCAGAGCTGATATTTCTATTAGAAGAAATCTCAACCAAACTGCTCTCAAGAGCAGCTGAAATAGCAGTAGCATTAGGTAGCTCAGCATTATTTGGAGATGTTAAAATACTAGCATGGTGAGTATCTTCATTCACACCCACATCACCTGATGTATTATCTGATGTGCTGTCCAAGGATTCTAGGTCTCCATTCATATATCGCCTTTCTCTGAGCCAAACAAAAATATGCCCTATTTGAAATTCCTTATGGTCTTGCACCAACTTGCGAATTTTGGTGAACTGCAGTCTGGAATCAAGAGACACTAAGTTGTTTAACATATTATTAAACACTTGTTTATATTTATCACCCACACAAAGTTGTTCTCCTTTCAGATGAAGTACTTCAGAAAATGCATGCTAACACAAAACCTGCCATTCTAGCAACTTTTGAAGTTTATAAGAGCAATATTTAAATCTGTCCCTATTTCTGGGGCTTGTGCCCCCCCCCCCATTAGTTTTTGCTTTGTCCAGATTTTTTATGTTAAGAAGTTGAGTTATGCCTCCTGGGGTGGTATAGTGATGCTTTGTGCTGAACACCTGTAATTCCCGCTGTGGCTATGACACATACAATATGAAAAGGGATGTTGGTCATGGCAGCTTCATTATAGTGTTTCACTAATATCTGCCATTGTAGTTCCATAAATGTTTATAGTAGTGCACTTCCATGTTTGTCATGGTATGTGCTTCTTGCACATCATGAATCGCACTGTTTCTGTTTCGTATGGGGCACTCTTAGGCCCACATTTTCATAGTTTCACCACACTGTTTTGTGGATGGTGCACTTGGACTCTGCAGTACTATTTATTAACTGCCTACTATTTTTTTTTACACAATTCCTCCATGTACCATCTTGCTATGCATTGCACACTATATTTACAAATACTGTCTTCAGATTTTAGCCAGCTTTCTTTTCTGTAATAGCCACAATATGGTTATAGTGGGAGTTTTTGGCTTCAGCAAAGGTAGTTTATCACACATACTACAGGCATTATATGTGGTAATTTTATACTAAGAGGTCGGTTCCAGCAGACGCTGAGTAGATCTGAAAATGTAACTATGAGATGGTGAAATAAGGATGCGGCATTATGTCACCACTTCAGATGAGGGTGTGAGAAAGGTGTGTATACTTCTGAAAATGTTATAGTGGAGTATATACATGTGGTTATCTTAACTTTACCCTTTAGGGGCGTAAGTTTAATGTGGTGGGATGTGGTGTGCATAGTACAGAGTAAGTGTGAGATGGTTTAATGTTTGAAGGACTACAAGATTAATTCATAAAGAAAAGCACTTCTGTTTGTATGGTATGCTTGAAAGCATTAAGTTAGGGGAGGTAATATACGTTACCAGTAGACTACGAACAGACTTAAATTTGGGAGTAGAAACAGTGCCCTTTGTATAGGTAACAGCACAATTCTTCATTATATGGCTTTGTATTGGTCAGAAAATGAGAGTCAAATTAACTACATTTTTGAACTCGACAATAAACTGAATTAGGAGGGCTTGGCTTAAGTTTTGGGGGTTTTCAGTAGAGGAAGAGAGGTCAAGACTGCACTGTATACAGATAATGCAAACATGGAGGTGGATGGGATGGAGTGGGCAGAGCTGGGCACCATAAGAATGCAGTTTGTATCAACAGGAGACTATCTCCACAATTACACAAACAGGAAAAGCTTAGTTCCTTTAATAACTATGTAAAAAAGCAGAATGAAGCAGCCCTGATACACAAGTTACAGGGAAGTGTTGAAAAATTGGCCTCACTCAGAGAAGAGCTTGAACTAACTGCCCACCCTTTAATGTATTCCCTGCAATGGAGCTTTGGAAGTTTGCGCTGTAGCTTCCAATGAGCGGAGCCTAAGCTTTTTGATAGAATCAAATTATATCATATCTCTAGAACCGTATGGTTCACTAAATAAGTGTAAATTGTAAACTCTTCAGCATAAACTATTTTTTATAATGATAGCATTTTTGGGGGTTCTAGGTCTTAGACTGAATTTTATAAGTCACAGTAAACAGAGTAAGTATTAAGTTTGTAATATTTTGTAAACAACTTACAATATCTCAACAACCATTCAAGTTACAAACATACTGTCAGCAGCATTTTGTTCATCCAGCTGAGAGTTTTCATATGAGGCTAAGCAGTTCTGTCTGTGCTACTTGGTTATGGAGATAGTTATAAAAACATGAATGTTATGGGAATATAGATAAATATTGTAGAAACGACAAATTAATATTTCTTTACCTGCACTGAACAGGGCCTAACTGCTAGGGCAAGCATTGGACTACTAACTGTGTGTTTCAAGTATGTAATCTGTTTTGTAGTCCTGTGTGTTGTGCAGTTTTAAAATTGACCTAATAATTTATTTTTTTCCCTTTTTTGCTAGCTTTCTTTTTTTTGGTTGGGGTGTATTCAAAGAATTCCTTTCTTTCTAAACTTCACTGGTCCTCAGCTCTTCCTGCAGTAATCCACACATTTTTGTCTTGCTCCTGAGTACCTGAAAGTGGAGGTTACTCCTTTGTTTAACCTTTAGAGTACTAGGTGACTTTTGGCTTATTAATTTTTTTACAGCTCTTAACTCATTACAGCTGGTTGCACAATGGAAGTGAATTTCTTAGTGAAATGGAATGCAGTTTTGTGCTGGAAAAACATTTTTCAGTTACTGTGAGACTGGCATAAAAGCACTGTGAATGAACTAGATGTTCAAAGAAGATAATGAGTGACAGTAAGTCTTATTTGCAATAAAAAATGATACCAGACTACAGAATGTTAGTGTTGCATTTAAGTACTGAGCAGAAACAAAAGAAAGAAAAAAAAAACAACTTGCGCCTTGTTTGAATCGTCAGAATAAAGCAAACAGCCATAAACATAAAAGCAAAATAAAGCCAACTTCTAGCCTCCCATTCTTTCTCCATTCTATATCCTGCACTTTGCAGGAGTTTACCTAATGCATTTTGGAAAGAGCACATACTGTCATTGTTTCATACACTGTGCAAACACTTACATACATGCACACAAACATGCACACACCTATGGACAGATTGAACAAAGCCAATTAATCTGCTGCATGTCTTTGGAAATTGAGAGGAAACTAGAACACTTGCAGAAAACTCATACATGCACAGAAAGGACATGAAAGCTCCACAAAAAAGATACCCAAGCTGAGAATCGAACTGGAAAACTTGCTGTATCACTGTGCTAACCTTATAAGCAATGTATAGGGCATTTTCTGAAGTAGTTCCTGTCACATGGAACAGCCTCCCTAAAAAGGTCAGAGGTACTACAAATCTTTCTTCCTTTACTAAACTTTTAAAAGAGCACCTCCAAAAATTTAGCAGATGTGGCTGCTTTACAAAACCTGGCTAAATACTTTGTGTTCTTACTCCTCTCTTCTTCTACAATCTGCATCTCTAGTTATAACTTCTGTGTTTTACTGATGTCCCATTGTCACAATAGGTCTAGCTACTTATAAATTGTGTGATGTTAGAGGACTTCACTCTATGGCCTATCCGGAATTCTTCAGCTTAATTGTAAATATATTGTTGACATTTTTTTCTTCTGATGTTAAATAATGTTCATAAAGTTACAAGATATTACTGTTGCAAGACTTCTTATTTTGTACTTTGCATTTTTGACTTGGGCCATACCTGAAAAAGGTCTGTCGACCAGAGTACCAACTTAATTAAAAAAATTAAAACATACAGAAAGATTATTTTCTAGTAGTTTTCTTCAAATCAATTCTATATTTCATACAGAAAGATTATTTTCTGGTAGATAAATTGCAAACCAATTCTATATTTTAACAGAAATGGTAGCTAGAATATTTTTTTAGTGATAGACTACAACCAGTTCATTACAAAACAAGCATTACTAACTGAGAAACACAATGCAACTGTTCAAATTATAGTTTAGCAAGATGATCCATAGTGCTAAATTGGCAGATCAAAAGAAAATAACGTGTTAACTGCTGCTGGTGGGCAATCCAAGGGACTAAAAATTATCTCAGCTTACATTAAGAAAATTGTCTATGTCCAAGGCAAATTGCAGTAACCTGATTGAGTCACTGTATTGTTTATTAAGTGGCATGGTAGCATGAACCATATGAACATGTGAAATGGGAACATACATAGTATAAGCATGTGACATGCATATTATGTGGATCTCGCATTGAAGAATGCGCAATCTGAACAATATGGCAGCATATATATAATGGGGGAATGGCAGTGTGAGTATTATGGGTATGAGAAAGGGAAGCATGTATATTATGGGGATGTAGTACAGAAACATGTGCAATATGTGTATGTGTGACATGGGAACATGTGTATTATGGGGAGCCAATGGGAGCTTTTGTAGTATTAACATGTGACAAGGTACCATGTAAGTTATATGGACATAGGAGCATGTGCAGTAGGAATATGTGAAAATGGGAGCACGTTTTCTTATAGGTGTGACAAACCGAAATGCTGCCAGCCCAGCTCACTGGAATTTTGTAAATAATTATATGTCACTTGAAAATATTAATATGAATTATACAGAAATGTGACACTGCCAGCCCAGCTATCTGGAATTTTGTAAATAATCATGTCATTTGTGAATATTAATTTGATCCATAGGCTTGTCTTACAAATGTAAGAGAACTATATGTTATGTGGATATTAAATTACTGGTGCAGGAATGTGTGTTGAACTGTATGTTACGTATTGCGCTTCAAGAATGTAACCACAGTATATCCTACTGGAAAAGAACAGAAATGTATATAAACTATATTAATAGCAGAAGTTGGAACATACAGAGTTAACTTGCAAAACTTCAGGGAAATAAGTTAAAAGTGTTTTACGATGTGCTATAAAAAAGTTAGTTTCAGTGCAGCAAGCAGACGCAACGTCTAAAGCTAGAGGTTTTCCTATTGTCTGGAAACAGAAATAATTACTAGAAAAATGTAAAAGTATTGTTTTATGACTTCCAGCTCTAGGCAAACTTCTGAGAGATAAGTATTTTTCACAGAGAAATGTTAAATTCTGTTGGTATCTGTTTAGTCTGGGAACTGGAGGCAGGTGACAAATAGTGATGTCATCCAGCTGATCCAGAAGTAATGTTTTGATATTAATTTGGGAACTCTCTCAGAAATTTGGCATTTTGTATCTTGTCTTGGATCTGAAAACATCCATTCAGCACTTCTGATCTACATTTACCTTGCTCTGTAAGTAAGTTATTTAGGTATAGTATTTCTTTAGAGATAGTTAGGAATGTAGTAAAGATTAGTTTAGATGTTTTCTGTATTTATTTGAGACCATCCTGCAATGTTGTTTTAAAATATTTCCTGTGATTCTGAATTCTGTAGTCACTGTACTGCGTTATTGAATATTGTCTTGTTCTTTTATTATTTATTATTAAATATATTTAAACCTTTTAATTGTGGCTGGCTTGTTTAAAGATATTTAAGCTCTCAGAGTACTTGCATTTGGAGGCACTGTACAAGCCACTCTTAAATAGCCTTGCAAGTCTTGGTCACATTTACCATTTGGATAATAGTAACATTACACAGTAGAATTGGTCACCCTTTGTAAGGGTCTTATATTAGCTAATAAAGGGTGGTATGTGGCAGTGATTACTACCTTATAATCTGGGCAGAAGGAGGCATAGCTAGTAAACCTGTGCCAGCCTTCCCCAGGAGTGTCTTCGTGTTTGTATATCAATCACATCTCAAAGTGTATGTGCGTCAGCTACTTGGGCAGGGACACAAAGCACTGGCTGGACAGAGAGGGTGCTGGAGGTTTTGGCTTGGCCACTTGGCTGAGATCTTAACCCTACAGCTGTGCCAGTGGGGAGTTTTATTGGGGATCTGGAGGAAGGGGGAGAAACCAGCCTCAGACTGACTGTGATCCCTGTGTGCTCTTAAGGGAAATTGTACTTTACTGTGTGTGTACTTGTTATCCCAACAATGTGTACATCCCGCACTGGTGCTAGTGATGAGGATTGAGGCTCCTTGATTACTGGGCCAGTGCAGGGGCATCACAATAGAGACATAGCAGCAAGTATATTATGTGAACATGGTATGACAAGGAAGTATGCATATTATAGAGCCATGGTAGTGTGAATGTGTGACATGAGACCATGTGCAATAAAGAGATACAGAAGCATTTGTATTACAGGGACATGGAAGTACCTGTGGTATGAATTTGTGACATGGAAGCATATGTATTATGGAGACATGAGATTATGCATGGTATGACTAGGAAACATGACATGTATTGTATAAATATAGAACATGGGGCCATAAATATTACAGGGACATCAGAGCATGTATGGTGTAATTATGAGACATGAAAGCATGTATATTACAGGGATACAGGAGCATATGTATTACAGGGACATGGGAGTATATGCAGTATGAATATGGGACAAGGGAGCCTGTGCAGTATGAATATGGGACATGAAAGGATATATATTTCAGGGATGGAAGCATGTGCAGTACAAATGTGTGAGATGAGTGCATGTGTGATTTGAATATGTGATATGGGGGCATATGCATCACAGTGTCATGGGAGCAGTATAAGTAGGAGATATGGGAACATGTATACTATAGACATATGGGGGCATGTATATTATGGAAACATGGGAGCATATCATGCATGAATATGGGACATGGGTATATATGTATTTTTGGGAAATAGTATGGCAATAGAATGGCAACATATAGTATTAGCAAGTGACAAGACAGCATCTATACTACAGGGACATGGCAGCATGTGTGGTACGAATATGTGATTTGGAATATTTATACTATAGGGAGATGGGAACATGTGTGTTATAAATATGGAATGTAGGAGTATGTGTATTATGGGGACATAGTATGATACCAAGTGATCACACCAGGACTGGACCAGTATGAACATAGTAAAGGAGCAGCAGTAAAGTAACAGCAAACAAATGCTTGGATGTATACTTGAGAGGTGTGGGGGGGGGAGACATTCAGTAGAGTCTAAAATCAAAGATTTAATGTTTCTATTACACAGAGCCTTCACCAGACCATGCCTTGAGTCCTAGATGCAGCTTTGCAGGATATGGACAGTGGGAAGCTTGAAGGAATGCAGAGGAAACCTACAAGAAAGAGCCATGGGAGGAAGGGAAAGGATCATACCTTTCAACTGTCCAGATTTTCACAGAATGCCCAGATTCTTATTTCATATTTTTGGTCTATTCCTCATAAAATTTGTGGTTTTCTGGCAAATTGCTGAGGATTAAAGTTATGAAACCATGACATACATTTGAAATTTTAGACTTCATATAATATATGAAAATGCATGTAAACACAAATCTTGTTCTTCTAGCAACTTTGCAAGTTTCAAACCAAGCAAAGAAAAACAGCCAAGGGAATCAAAACCAGAACCAATGAAACTAAAGGATGCCCTAAGGAATCATTCAAAACTCCAGAAAAATAAAGCCAGGTTCAGATGGCAACTTAATCCTGGGAGGAATAACAAAGTTCCAGGTCCATTTGAACCCGGCTTTATTTTTTTCTGGACTTTTGAATGTTGATTCCTTTGGGAATCCTTAATTTCATTGGTTAAATTTGTAAATGTATAAGACCAATATTTAAAATCTGTCCCTATTTTTGGACCCCACCATTATTTTAGGCTTTGCTCAGATTTTTTTGTACTAAGGGGTTGGCAGGTATAGAAAGGGTGAAGACCAGAGGCTAGAGGATCTAGGGCTTTTCTCAGTTAAAACCAGAAGAGATGGAGGGAAATTATATTAGTCCACAAGATCAGGCTGAAAAGATGTAAAAGGGCCCTCCTAAACAGAAGAGATAGAAGGGGAAGATTTGGATATAGGCAATAGATTGCAGGAACTAGCTACACCCTAGTTTTCTAAAATTATTTTTTTTTTCACAGATGTCTGTTGCAACCTCATGGAATATACTAATGGAATGGGATGTGAAGAGGAAAACAAGAGACATTCAGAAGGGTATGGAACAGGAAGAAAGGGGATAAGGGGAAGGAGAAGCTTGGAAGAGAGTTACAAACTTACTGTCTCCTCTCATTAAGCAAATTTATTGTA
This sequence comes from Protopterus annectens, assembly GCF_019279795.1. Lineage (NCBI taxonomy): Eukaryota > Metazoa > Chordata > Ceratodontiformes > Protopteridae > Protopterus > Protopterus annectens. Next base: position 242,828,956 of record NC_056733.1, on the reverse strand, counting down.
ATGAGTATAGGATGTGGAAGTATGAACTACAGGTTTGCTGCATAGCAGTTTGTGTATAACAAGTTTCTCTTGGGAATGTGTACTGTTGGTTTGTTGCATAGCAGCATGTGTACAACAGTATGTTTCTCAAGAGAACATGTACCATAGGTTTGTTATATAGCAGTGTGGTTATAAATGTATGCGTCTCATGGAAACATGTATTTCATGGGTTTATTGCATAGCAGCATGTGTAAAATAGTATCTTTCCCATGAGAAACATACTGTTATTCAAACGTTGAACAACAGTATATCAATAACAGTTTGTTTCTCATAGGATCATCACTTCAGGAGTCTTTCAAAAACAAGATTAAGTATCAGAAAAAATCAGGCCATTCATCCACCTCATGTATACCTCCCACAAGAGACATCCAAAGCAAAAACACTCCAAATATATCATTTTGAACATAGCAGCAATAAAAATTATTTAGTGATAGGCCCCCATATTGTCCAGCACACTGATTCATTACTCACAAGGCTGGACAAGGAGAGGGTTATAGTGAGTTGTCTTTCAGGTACCAGGATCTCTGATGTTACAAGGGCCCTAAGGGCCCTAACTATTGACAAATATGACTATAGTATGGTAGTGGTGCATGTGGGAATGAATGACTTGAGTCGGAAAGCCCTGAAGGATATATAGAGAGGCATGTCACAAATTCTGGTAAGACACTATTCCTAAATGGAATCCTTCCTTCACCTTGAATGATACCCAGATACAAATAAAGATAATTGGCTTCAATGACTGATTAAATAGCTGGTGTCAGTCCAGGGAGATCCAGTAGGTGATCAACAGTACAGCTTGTTTCACTAAGGATTGCCCATTCCTTGTTTCAAGCTTCATATACTGGCTAAAGCCTTTGCTGCCCCCTAGTGCCTTTTTTAGGCAGAGTCCATTTGATGGACAATTGACACAGCTATCATCAATCATGAAACGTGTTTGCATTAATGTGGCTCTCTTTAATGCTAGAAGTCTAAACAATAAATTGCCTGAATTTGAGTTACTTCTCCATTTTGATATTGTCGTACTTATTAAAACTTGGTTCAAATGTAGAGAGCTGTCACAAAAGGAAATACTGCTAGCCCAGCTATCTGGAATTTTGTAAACAATTTGTGAATATTGATATGATTCACATAGAAGTGTGTGTAAAGGTGGAAAGTACTGAGCTAAAATGTAACCACAGCATGCCCTGCTGGCTTAGAATAGAAATGCATATAAACTATTGTAATTGTGTAAATGTATATGCTTTAACAGTAGAAACTACAACATTGAGGGTTAACTTGAAAAACTTCAAGAAAAAAGTTGAAAATAAATAGTTTTACAATTGTGCTATAAATGTTATCTCTCAGTTTCAGTGCAGTAGCAGACACAATTTCTAGAGCTAAAAGTGTTTTGTATTGTCTTGAAAGAGAAGTAATTACTAGGTTTGAGATGTAGAAGTGTTTTATTGCTTTATGACTTTCAGGATCTGCAAACATCTGAGAGACATGTATTTTTCACAAGGAGATATCAAATGCTACACTGGGGGGTTAGCTTGGGAACTAAAGGCAGGTGACAAAAAGTGATGTCATCCAAGCTAACCCAGCAGTAATATTTAATATTAATTTAAGAACACTCTCAGAGACAGACTGTGCATTTTGTATCTTGTCTTTGACCTAGAAACATCCACTCATCACCACCTTCTGCACTTGTCTTGCTGTAAATACGTTTTTAGGGCATAGTAACTCTTTTAGATTCAGATAGGAATATAGGGAAGTATAGCTTAGATGTTTTATTTATTTATTTGAGACTGTCCTGCAATGTTGTTTTAAATATTTCCTGTGATTTTGAACTCTGATGTAACTGATTACTTACAGAGTATTGTCTTGTTCTTTTACTATTTATTTATTATTAAATATATTTAAACCTATCTTTGTGGCTGTGAGACATATTTAAGTTTTTAGAGTACTTGCATATCTATTTGATAACACTGTACAGGCCACTCCTAAATAGCCTTGCTCTTGGTCAGACTACCATTTGGATTATTGGTAACATTACACAGTAGGATTGGACACCCTTTGTTAAAGGCCTTAGAGCAGCTGATAAGGAGTTGGCTGGTGGCAGCTGGAACTGCCTTATAGTCTGTGCAGAAGGGGCCATAGCTAGTAAACCTGTGCCAGACTTTCCCAGGTGTGTATGTGTGTGTGTGTGTTCATATATCAATCAGATCTCAAAGTGTGTGCATGTGTCAGCTACTTGGACAGGGACACAAAGCACAGGTTGGACAGAGAGGGTGCTGGAGGTTTTGACTTGTCCAGTCAGCTGAGATCTCAACCCTATAGCTGTGCCAGTGGGGAGTATTATTGGGGATCTGGAGAAACCAGACACAGACTGACTTTGATCTCTGTGTGCTCTTAAGGGAATTTGCAATTTCCTGTGTGTGTACTTATCATCCTCCCAGTGTGAACGCTCCCCACTGTTGCCAGTAGTGAGGATTGAGGCTCCTTGATTACTGGGCCAGTGCAGGGGTGTCACGTATTAATTCATTGCCAGTGGTGGGATAGCTACATCACATATTAATTGGAATAGGGTAAGTGAAAATGAAGAGGAAACTTTAAATTTTGTTTCAAAATATACTTTGTTTTTAGAAGCTGGAAACTTTAGTAAAATATTATTGGTCTTATTTAAAAAGGGAAGCAGCCTTTTTGAACAATGTCAAACTTAGATTTTCCTATAAAAGAGGAAGAAATATAAAGGACATGTTGGTGCATGGGGGTTTAAAAGACCCCTAGCATAAAGTAATAATGAATTTTTACTTAAAGGAACTTATCCTTGTGGCACATGTACAGTTTGCCAATATGTGGTTAGAAGCTTCCCTGTGATAAATGGAAAACATTTTAGGAACAATGTAGCCTCACTTGTAATAGTGAGGGTATAATATATGGTCTAAGATGCCCTTGTGGAAAGTATTACATAAGGGAGAGTAAAAGAAGTTTGCCACTAGACTCAAAGAACATGTAAGAGATATAAAGAAAAACAAACTGGTTAGTCCAGTGGCAGAACATTTTAACAGTTGTAATGGAGATGTAAGTGGTTTGCAAACCACAGTGTTAGAACAATTGAGGAATGAAATTCTTACATCTGATGGCATTAAATATAATTTAAGGAAAAAATAATTTGTTTTCATTTTAAAATATAACACACTTTGCCCTAAAGGTCTCAATAAAGAATGTAACTGGAAAGGTTTTTTACTTTAAGATTTTAAATTTCTTAATTATATAATTAATTGTTGGGGGTGTTTTAGTGGATATAAGGAACTTTATGGAAACTGTAGATATACTCTGTAAAAGCTTTTGGTAGCCGAGGCACTAGAGAGTATTAATATGCTTTTCTTGTTTTAATAAAAAACTGTTTGTGACAATCTTTCAATTTGGACTCAGCTGGCTTGGAAGTTTGTGTTGTAGTTCATCATCTAACAGTTGCTGGTGGTTTATATTAATTGGCTTGTTGTGGTGTGGATATTGAATTCCTATAGCCTGTAAACAGTGGTCACTAAGGAAGGTGTTTGTACTCTCAATCAGCCACACAGTGAACATTCAGAGTTTCATATCACAATTGTTTTATTTTTTTGTTAGCTTAGTTAGTAAGGGAGAGCAGGCAAGCATGTCAGCAAAGAAGTATGGCAACCTGACAAGGAGCCAGTTGGCTGAGATGTGCCAGGCTAAAGGACTGGTGCATGGAAACTTGACTAAGGCAGAAATTATTGTAGCCTTGGGCGCAGCTACATCACAGACCAGCAATCAAGAGGACAACCAGGCTGGCCTTGGAGATGTACATCTCTCAGAAAATGGACAATTAAAGCTTTCCACAGATGACTTACAACTCCATCTGGAGTTAAAGAGACTTGACCTGGAGGCCAAACATTTGGAAATAGAACCAGCAGAGAGACTGAGTTGTTTAGACGCTGAGGAAAATGAGAAACTGCGACATCTGGAGGCTGAGGAGAAGGAGAGGCAGAGGCAACATAAAAAAGGAGATGTTGACTTTGTCCGGGTCATGGAGGTAATGAGGAATGGAGAAACCAAACCCCAGAAGCAACAACGGTCAGTAAATTTCTTCCACAATTTACAGAAGGGGATAATTTTGATAGATTCATTCATATGTTTGAAAGGGTATGTAAATAGTATAATGTTGACTAAGGGCTCTGGGTACGGTTCCTGACCCCCTTACTCCATGGTAAAGCTGTAACTGCTATTTCTAAATTACCTGATACTGATTGCTTAAATTATAATACAGTCAAAAACTGTTTGTTAGAATGTTTTAAGTTAACACCTGAAGCTTATAGAAAAAAAATTTGTGAGCATAGACACAAGGAAGATTTTTATTTTATTTTATTTATTTATTTTACATTTGTTGATCTGGCTAGTCCAGCTGGATATATGTCCATTTTCAGTGGAGGCCCGGGGAGAAAAGCTCCAACGAAATTTACAAATAATTCACAGTAATGGTCAAAACAAGTAAAATTGTTAAAACATTAAGACAGAACATAAAATCTTTGGAGAGAGGCAAGTCAAAACAAAGTTTTAACATACATTTGCTATACAGATTCTAAAATATAAGTTTCTAATATGGAAAAATTAGAAAAAAGTAATAATAATTTTTTTTTTTTTTTTTTATTACATATCTCTCTAGTATGTTATGTGAGGAGGAATTTAGGAGGGAAGGATACAAGACAGGTTAGGCTGGGTTGTTACAGGAACAAAGCCAGTGCTTGTTAAGATGTCTTTTTAGCTGTTTTTTAAAGAGTGGAGGACTAGACAAAGATGAGATATCAGATGGTAGTTTGTTCCACATTTGTCCAACAGAGTTAGAAAAAAGGCTATCGCCTGCAGAGTTATTGGGTATGGTAGTATTAACCAGTAGTTTGTTTGCAGAGCATAGCTGTTTCAAGTTATTATAAGGTGTAATGAGGTTGGAGAGAATAGGTGTTTTAGAAGGCTGATAAAGAATTTTGTGAGCAGTTAAGAGCTGTTGATAAGTCAGCCTGTTAGGAAGTTCCAGCCAGCCTAGTTGTTTTAGGTTATGACAGTGATGGGTTCTGAAGAGGGATCCTGTGGCAAATCGGGCGATATTATGGTAGGATGTGCTAAGTTTCTTGAGGTTATATTTAGAGAGATTGGTATAAATAGTGGAAGCATATAGAAGGGTAGAGATAAGGTGAGAACTGGCTAAGGTGGTCCGAGCTTCAGGCATAAGGAATGATTTGATTCTATAGAGGGAACCAATCTTTTTGTTTATTGTTTTATTGTGTTGTTTATATGAGAATCAAAATTGAGATTGTTGTCAATAGTTATTCCTAGTAGTTTTGTAGTAGCATCAGGAGAAATCAGGGTGTTATCAGAGGAAGTAATAGAGAAGTTAAGAGAGCTTGATTTGTGTGTAGGAGAGAACAATAACAACTTTGTTTTCTTTGGGTTGAGGAGAAGGCAACGGTCAGAGAACCAGTGTTCAACAGTGGAAAAGCTTTTGGGTAAGTGACTGGAGTTCAGTCTGAGAGGAAGCAGTGCAGATTATAGTGGAATCGTCTGCATATTGTATGCAAGTAGTGTTTGGAATAGCTCACTGGAGGTCATTAATAAATATAGAAAATAGGAGTGGGCCAAGTATAGATCCTTGAGGTACTCCTAAAGAGATAGGAAGGAGAGTCGATAGTGAGTTTTTCCAAAGTACTGCCTGCTGACGATTTTCTAGGTAAGATGTAAACCAGGATAAGGAAGAAGGATGAATTGAGAGAGATTGTAGTATATGCAGAAGGAGTTTGTGATTTACCATGTCGAAAGCTTTTGAAAGATCTATGAAGATGGAAGATGATAGGTTAGTGTTGTTACGGTTGTGATTGATAGTGTTGGTAAAGGAGAGTAATGCAGTAGTGGTACTGTGAGAAGGTCTAAAACCATGTTGACTGTTAGCAAGTAGGTTGTTATGGAGAAGGTGGTTAAGGAGTTGTTTATGGATGCACTTTTCCATGATTTTGGCTATAGGTGATAGCAATGCTATGGGATGAAAATTAGAGAAGTCATTAGAATTACCCCCTTTGTGTAGTGGGATGATGTGAGATATTTTCCAAATGGAAGGGAAGATTCCATCCTTTATAGATCTATTAATCAGGATTGAGATGGGGTAGGCAATAGCTTTAGCTGCTATCTGCAGAAATTCTGCAGGAAGTTTGTCTGCAGAGGGTGTGGTGGGTCTAAGTTTCTGGAGTAGGGATAGGATAAATGAGGTAGGTACAGGTTGAAGGGAAAGGGGAAGAAAATTATGTGGAGTAGGAGAGGGTAATTTAGAGATGTCAGGAGGTAAGTGATTTGCTAGAGTTTGGATAGTATTGGTGAAGAAAGAATTGAAGTCATTAGCTATTTGTTTAGGATTGTTTGGATTAGAGTCCTGGGGATTTGGAGTACGTGACTGACCTGGGGATAGAAGATTATTAATACTAGCCCAGAATTTTTTTAGGTTCTTTTTTTGTGGTTTGTTGTAGTTGAAAGTAATAGTTCTTTTTGTCTGCCAGGATGGCTTTTTTTGTACTATTTCTAAGCTTTCTGAAGTTGTGGTGGTCAGTTAGATTCTTAGTGGAGCGCCATTTATCCCATGATTTGTTTCTGAGAATAATTTTCTGCTTAGTATTGTTGGATAGCCAGGGTGCTAGATGAGATGAAAGTGTGTGTGTGAATATATTGCTGAACTAAGCACTTATTTTCATAGGTGGGTGAGTGTATGTCAGGTCACCACTTTTGAAGGGTAGGCAGATCTTTTGGTGAGGGAGCAAGCCCTTAGCACTTTGCCTGAGGACATGAGAATCTGGTTAGCTGACAGGCAATGCAATACTGCAGATGAGTTGGGGAAGAAGGGCGAACTATACCTAGCAAGCAGGGCATCACTGCACAGGAATGTGATACCTAGTGCTGCTCATGGTTCTAAGGGAACCCATGGTTGGCAGCCCAGACTGCCCCAACAGAGTCCGCCAGTCCGCAGGGGAAGTCACTAGTCCAGGTACATGTCCAAGGGTTAAATGCTTTAAATGCAACCAGTGGGGCCATGTAGCATATAGATGTCCATGGAGGCAAGGTGGGGAACAGAAGGTGGGAGAGCCAGTAAGTGGGAATGAAAGAATGACAGCAGTAGGTTGTCTCAAGACAACAAGGGTACCAAACTACCACAAGAGGTCATATCCTATCATAGTAAATGGGCAACAGGCCACTGCTAAGAGACACACAGCCTCTGACACAACCATTGTGAGGCCTGAAATGGTTAAAGAGGAGCACTACTTGCTTGGGCAGTCAACTCCAGTCAGAGCTTTAGGAGGGACCCCATTCCAAATACCTTTGGCTAGGGTTCACTTTGACTGGGATGTTTCAGTACAGTAGCAGACCCAAGATCTAGAGCTAGAAATTTTTGTATTGTCTTGAAAGAGAAGTAATTACTAGGTTTGAGATGTAAAAGTGTTTTATTGTTTTATGACTTCCACAATCTGCAAACATCTGAGAGATATGCATTTTTCACAAGGTGATGTCAAATGCTAGACTGGGGATTTAGCTTGGGAACTAACATCAGGTGACAAAAGTAATGTCATCCAAGCTAACCCAGCAGTAATATTTGATATTAATTTAAGAACTCTCTCAGTGAGAGACTGTGCATTTTGTATCTTTTCTTTGACCTAGAAACATCCACTCATCACCACCTTCTGCACTTTACTTGCTGCAAGTAGGTTTTTAACGGCATAGCAACTCTTTTAGATTCAGACAGGAATATAGTGAAGTATAGCTTAGATGTTTTCTTTATTTATTTGAGACTGGCCTGCAATGTTGTTTTAAATATTTCCTGTGATTTTGAACTCCGATATAACTGATTACTTACTGAGTATTGTCTTGTTCTTTTACTATTTATTTATTATTAAATATATTTAAACCTATATTTGTGGATGATATCTGTGAGACATATTTAAGCTCTTAAGAGTATTTGCATATCTATTTGGTGACACTGTACAGGCCGCTCCTAAATAGCCTTCCTCTTGGCCATACTACCATTTGGATTATTAGTAACACTACACAGTAGGATTAGACACCCTTTGCTAAGGGCCTTAGAGTAGCTGATAAAGTGTTGGCTGGTGGCAGCTGGAACTACCTTATAGTCTGGGTAGAAAGGGGCATAGCTAGTAAACCTGTGCCAGCCTTTCCCAGGTGTGTGTGTATGTGTGTGTGTGTGTGTGTGTGTGTGTGTGTGTGTGTGTGTGTGTGTGTGTGTGTGTGTGTGTGTGTGTGTGTGTGTGTGTGTGTGTGTGTGTGTGTGTGTATTTGTATATCAATCAAATCTCAAAGTGTATGTGTGTTAGCTTCTTGGGCAGGGACATGAAACGCTGGTTGGACAGAGAGGTTGCTGGAGGTTTTGGTTAGGCCACTCAGCTGAGAGCTCAACCCTGTAGCTGTGCCAGTGGGGAACCTTAATGGGGATGTGGAGAAAGAGGGAAAAAACAGCCCCAGACTGATCGTGATGTCTGTGTTCTCTTAAGGGAAATTGCACTTCACTGTGTGTGCATTTGTCATCCTCCCAGTGTATACATTCCCCACTGTTGCCAGTGGTGAGGATCGAGGCTCTTTGATTACTGGGCCAATTCAGGGGTGTCACAACAGCATTGTGTTTATACAAGGGTTTTGAGTTCTTCATGCCTTCAGGCCCAAAAGCCCAATGGCAACCGTTGTGGATCTTCATATTTGTCAAGAAACATATTTCCTGCAGGCAGATCCAGAGGGACTCACAAACTGAGCTCATTGAACTACAGATCATTCTGGGTGAAAATAATTATCAACTAATAGCATCTTTATCTCCTGATGACCATGTTAGATTCCTCAGTGCTCTAAATAATCTCCTTATTAGCAAAACATCCCTTATTTTGAATGGTTTTAACTGCCTTTCAATAAATTGGGACACCTATACCTCTAATGTAGGATATGCCCAACAATTCCTAGATTTAATAACTATAAGTTCCCTTGTGCAGCTGATAAATATACCAGCAAGAGGGCACATCATTCATGACCTGATTCTTACATGTATGGCCACCTTTTGCACAACTTCCCTGGTATCTCCTATCCCAGTGAAGACTGACTATAAACTGGTTGTTGCTGTATCTTTCGGCTTTTCCCGGTTAGGGGTCGCCACAGCGGAACTCCGGTCCGCTAATGATTGGCAGTAGATTTTTACATACCAAGTTGCCAGCCCTGGCGCACAACCTTCAATGAAGGTATGCCCATTCACGTATGTCTCCACACAGAAGACGCTTTAGCTGAGAATCGAACAGGACAACATCTTACTGTGAGGCGACAACGCTACCGCAGCACCACCACCGCAGCTTACTGACTATAAACTGGTGACCTTCTCATTTAGACTCCTAAAACCTCCTGCAGCAATCTCCACTGAATTTGAGTACTATGAACATACCATCTGCAGCCCTCTATATGAAGAAATATCTTAATTCACTTATGACTACACCTCCCCAGATAGTAATATGGCAGCAATCTTCATTAAGAAATTGTACACCCAATTAGAAAAATGCATAGAGCTCGCAATCACTACCAGAACCGAATAGCACAGGAAATTCAAAAGCAAACCACTCTGGTTGTCCACGACCATAAATAAACTATACAGTAAAAGAAAGAAACTCCTTAAATTATTAAGTATATCCAAAGCCCATCATCTCAAGGATAATGTCAAAAGCATTACAAACAAATGAAGAGCAATATTAGGTCCACTAAAAAGTACATGAATTTGGTGACATAGAGAGATGAAGCCCTGATTTCAGCCCAAGTGACCCAAATTCAATTAGCAGCTCGGGTGACTGATGAAGTGACAGAGAGGATGGGCACGCCCATCCTTGGGGTGAGGATGTGCATAGGCATACAAAATGGAAGCTGGGAAGCCAGTCATAATGTGCTACAGCTGAGGGGATGAGGCAGCTTGCTAATGTCAACTCCTTGTGGAAGTGGAGAACAGTTCGGCACAGTCTGTCCATTGCACAACTCCATGGAGGTTCTTGGGACACATTTCTGGGAATTTACCAGGAGTAGGAGTGAAGATTGAATAACTCCCACCTGAATGATAGAGAGCATGACCATCCAGGACACCTTTAGGTTCCTTATTGGCCCCAGCTGTAAAATGTGTTATTAGTCCAGGGGTAGATAGGAGTCACCAGTAGACCAACAATGGATGTGGGGCATTAGGGCATTGGGGCAGCTGTCAGAATGAAAGGATAGGGATGGGAAAAAAAGTGCAAAAAAGAAGCCCATGAAATTAGGCTTGGCAAAAATCAGGCCATTCATCCACCTCATGCATACCGCCCAGAAACAGTCACTCTGAGCAAAAATACTCCAGATCTATCATTTTGACTACAGCAGCAATAAAAATGCTTTAGTGATAGTCAACTCTATTGTCAGGCACACTAACTCATCACTCACAAGGCTGGACAAGGACAGGGTTATAGTGAGCTCTCTTTCAGGTGTTAGTATCAGTGATGTTACAAGGGGCAGACAAGGAGTCTAACTCTTGGCAAATGCTATTATTATGATATAGTAGTAGTGCATGCAGATGACTTGAATTCTTTAGCTATGTTAGAAAAGTTTACAAAATACCGTACATTTCTCAGAACTTATTCATATTGGAACTTCCTGTTCTGATCTGCCAATACCCTTGAGAACAAATTTAGTGCCAACTTCAACCTGTAGACTTTTATTCAAAGCCCCAAAATACCTGAATCCCTAACCCCTTCCCCCCAATTATCTCTCAAAATCATTTACTGAAAGTGCAAACCAAGAACAGAAATGCTTCCTCCATGGGACTTGGCAATATACTTGGTTGCTTAAGTAATATTAAGCATGCCCTTGCAGACTCACTCCCTAAACTGCTTAACCTAAGTTTAGCTTCTGATTTCACCTCTCAGTGGTGCACTGCAGTAGTGATACCCCTCCATAATGGTGGCCTTATGACTGACCAGGTAATTACAAGCCTATCAGTCTTACGAGCCTCATCTGCAAAGCCAAGCAACATTAAAACTGACCTCATAAACTGTGATATCAAAGATCTTATAAGACATGACTCCCAACAGTTTGGTTTTGTAAAGGATAAATCCTGTCTATTCAGTCTGGTAAATTTCTTCAAAAGGATTACGGAGGCTGTAGATGGTGCCCATTCAGTGCATGCAGTTTACCTAGGCCTGGCTAAGGCCTTTGACACATTTCCCAATACTGGCATCATACAAAAGTTAAATGCTTCAAAAGTCAAGTAATATATGGTAAGATGGATAGCAAACTGGATGAAAGACAGAACCTATGCAATGCAATTTGCAGGTCCCTCTTCAGAAAGTATCTGTTAGGGAATGGTGCTGGGACCAATACTTTTTGGTATTTGCTCCTCAGAACTCAAATAAGAGAGCCAAGTCAGAGGTCTGATTGCAAAGGGGGGTTGTTGTTAAATCACCCTATGACAATCCAACCCTCCAGAATGAACTCTCACTAGTAAACTCCTGATGTACTAAAAATGGGCTCAAGCTAAGTGCTAAGAAATGAAGTATCACCACTTCCGTAGACACCTCTCTCATTGTACTTTCTAGATGATACACACCCCTTCCATTAGACACCTCCCTCATTGTACTTTCTTGATGACACATACCACTTCAGTTAGACACCTCCCTCATTGTACTTTCTTGATGACACACATCACTTCAGTTAGACACCTCCCTCATTGTACATTCTTGATGACACACATCACTTCAGTTAGACACCTCCCTCATTGTAATTTCTAGATGACACACACCACTTCATTTAGATACCTCCCTCATTGTAATTTCTAGATGACACACACCACTTCTGTTAGACACCTCCCTCATTGTACTTTCTTGATGACACACACCACTTCAGTTAGATACCTCCCTCATTGTACTTTCTTGATGACACACACTTCAGTTAGATACCTCCCTCATTGTACTTTCTTGATGACACACACTTCAGTTAGATACCTCCCTCATTGTACTTTCTTGATGACACACACCACTTCAGTTAGACACCTCCCTCATTGTACTTTCTAGATAACACACACCACTTGCATTAGACACCTCTCTCATTGTATTTTCTACATGACACACCTCTAAAAATGAGAATAAAGATATGAACCTAAGTAATTGAGTTAATTGATCCCTCTCTTTTGACCATCATGTAACAACAGTCATCAGGAAATCCTTTTATTTAGCCTAGTTACTTGCCAAAGAAATATCATCAATGTCTAAAGAGTAATCACTCCCTTATACTCAGTATTGATCAAGTCAATTATCAAGTACAACTTCCCCTTTTGGGTGCATCTCTCTAAACATATCAAACAATTAGAAAGACCACAAAATTTCCTAATCAAAAAGATCACATGCATAAAGTCCCTGAGCTACCAGGACAGGGTGAATAGTGTATCCATTTATTTAAGACTTATAAACTTTAGAGGGGAGATGATCTCTGACTCTCTTACTGCACCATTAGAAACCTGATTGTCCTGGACCTCTGGTCTCTCTGCAGGTCCCAAATAGGGACCAATACTAGAACCTGAGACCCAAATCAATAACAGATAAATAAAACATGATGGAGGGAAAAGTGTATAACCTAGTACCTCCCAACCAATGTAACAAACTTCTCCTGCATGTTAAAAAGTGCAAATCGCCATCTTCATTTAAACATAAACTAGATAACAGAATGGGTATCCACAAACTTACTACAGTATTGAGCAACTTGGCCCTCCTGTAGAAAGGAGGGGTTGCTTGAGAGACAGTACTGGTGAGACGACAATCGTCATGATGCTCAATGTCCTTGGAATATCTATGATTTCAGTCCGCTAATGATTGGCAGTAGATTTTTGTGTGCTGAGTTGCCAGCCCTGATGCACAGCCTTCAAGAGAATTGAACAGGACAATGTCTTGGACAACACTACTGAATCTATAAAGACAAATCAAGCAATGGAAATACATAAGTAGGGCAGGATGAGGTGAGCCATGGTCTTTCAGTCATGACCCAGCAGGTTTATATAATCTCCATCCCTCTGGGCAGCCAGAGATGCAAAGAAGCTGTCTGTTGTCATTCAATATGAATTCCAAAATAAAACAGGTGTTGGATATTTCAATAGCTAATAAAATGCACTTTTGATTGCAGATATTAATAAAATTATGACATGTACAGCTAATGGTTCAAATAATAAAATGTCTGTGCTCCCCATCGCTTCTAGCTGCCAGTGGAACTAGAATTTACACACAGCGGTATGTGCACAATATAGCAAATGCTGCCTTTAGCAAAATACCATAATGTTCTCCTAAAACCAAGAGGGCATTTGGTAATTATCTAAACTAGATAAACATTCAAAGAGGCAAACAGATATGCAAGATTTTTCAGATCATCTGATTGGCTCATTAGATACGTACACATTTGTCAAAAAATATCTACACTATGAACCAAAAGACAGCTTTATATCTGTTTTGTTCATAATGTCCTTTTCTGTAATGGAGCTCTAATTACAGCTGGTAGCCTGCATCTGTGGCATGCTGGGATAAAAGCCCTGACTACAGGCCAAGTAACTGGAGTTCAAATAGTGGCTTAGGCAAGGAGGATGATTGTGCCCATCCTGGTTAGGGTGGATATGCATGCTAGGATGGACCTTTTCAGTTGATCCCAAATGGTGGCCAAAGACATGGAGTTTTTTTTAAACAAAAAACATCTTTATTAAATTTTCATGTATGACATAGGCAATCTTACATTTATATAAATGAAAATAAATCATAACAACATACTCTCAGTTGCAAACATTATACCTTACAAACCGTGCCAACACAACTGTAGCTGCAAACATTATACATCACTTTTAATATATCCCATCATTGTCAATCAACCATTAAATAGCTCATTCAGATCCTGTCTTCTTTTAAACCTCATTCCTCCTCTGCATGTATTGATCCCACATTTCCCATTTTTTCCTATGTAATTTGCTCCTACCCTTTTCCAAATATTCCATTTCCAGTTGTTTTATCTCTGTTACTATCTTTGTTACTTCTAGTAAAGTTGATTTAGACTTTGAATTCCATTTTCTAGTAAGTGCTTTTTTGGCAGCCATAATAAATCGACTCAGCAAGGCCTTACTATGTTTAGACAGTTCTGATTCTGTATCATAGTTCAAAAAAATCATTTCCCTAGTTAACTCCAGTTTGCTCACCCAGCATCTCCTACAGTGCAGACTGCAGGGAATCTTTAAAGTCTGCCAACTCATTACACTCCCAGAAAATATGTTCTCAGTTAAATCCTTCTTCCCCATCATATCTCCAACTTTTGCTGTCTACCTGAGGAAAAATTCTTTGAAGCCTGCTTGGGGTATAAAAATACCTATGTAAACACTTCCAGGTAATGATCCTAAATCTTCTAGATTTTGTTGCATATTTGGGAGACATACATATATCCCGCCATTGTTTCTTTGTGAATTGCTTATCCAGTCTCTCTTCACAATCCTTCCTAACCTCTTCTGATTGATTCTTATAGTTACCATGCAATATTTATATGCTCTACTAATTATTCCTCTCTTAATGGCAACTTCTGTTCTAGATTCTACCAAAAACTCTACCAGTGCTGGTCTTTCATTTAGGTCCCCCCCCCCTATTTCTTTCTCTTTGCCTATACTCTGATATCAGTCCTTGATATGGAAGGCAATCTACAACCTGTAATCAAAATAAGTTCTTGGCATCTTCCCATACTATTACCTTTCGCTCTCTAGTTATTTGCTCCCAATACTTTGGTTCCTTTTCCAGTTTTCGTCAATATATTCCTGCCCCCTCTTGCTTATTGTCTGTATCCATAATTGCAGTCATCCCTATCAGCAGAATCTCTTTTCTCCATTCCTGTATTGGCTTAGTTCTTAGAATACCTTCTGCTACTTTGTGAATATAATATTCTGTATGATTGTTATTGTTCTCCTTATAGATCTGCATCCAGAATCCCAGTCTTTCCCTGTTACTTGAGATTTTACCGTTTCATCATCATCATCTCTTTCCATTTTGAATTATAGTTTTCTGCTTGTGCTATGTATAGGAGGAGCCTTAACTGTGTTGCTCTGAACTACCCCTTCATCTCGGGTAATCTCAATCCTCCCTGTTCTATGGGAAGAACAAGCTTATCCCACTTGACTCTTGCTATCTTCCCCTATCATATAAAATCATTCATCTCTTTAGTAATTACTATCCACAACTTCTTCTCTGGTTGATAAAAATATGCCTGACCTGTGTATAAAACTAAAGGGACTAAAATCATTTTAACTGCTTGTATCTTACTATCGATATCCATATAAAAGAGTTTCCATTTCCTCAGTTTTTGTATTATCTTTTGTTTATTCTCTTACCACGTATCCTTAGCTACCACACAGGTATAATTTTTAATCCATTTTCTCATGTCCTCATAAGTATGATTATTGCAGAACCAATTCATATGTCAGTACATAGTTTATCACTATTGTTTTTGTTTTAGATTCATTCATTTTGTATCAGAAAAAGGTTTAAAACTGTCTCAGTATGTTCCATAGTACTGTAATGTCCCGTTTTGGTTTTGTCAGGTATAAAATAATGTCATCTGCAAACAGAGCATCTTTTCTAGACTACTATACCAATTATATCCTTGAATTTTGAGTCCCATATTTTGCTTGCAAATGGTTCTAAATATAATACAAATAACAAAGGAGAGAGTGGGCACCCCTGTCTGTAAGACATGGAGGGTGTTATCCAAAGGGGGTCATGCAGGCTTGTGGCTGAGTTACACATGGAGGTGTAGAAAAACACCAGATTACCCAAATGCAGCCTTTTCTCTGGAACCGTACAGATGCTTGCACGGGGTGGCACCCTTTAAAGAAAACTCTCACTGACAGTAATATGATGCAGCTCCAGGATTCCTCCATCTCTTCACCAGTCCTGAAAATAGATGGAAGCTAGTTCAGCTTTGTCAAACTGAACTCAGTAGATCCAGTGGATAAGGAGAGGCACTGGAAGCAGCTGATGGTCAGTTGTGGAGAGCCACAAATGCCACAATAAGATATATAATTACAGTTTTTGGGTAAAAAACACAACCACATCCTAGGATATTTATGTCTTTCTAGCCTTATAAAGCACAACTTCAGAATTATTTTTTTTCTCAGATCTATTCATACAGTTTTACTTTAAACCACTTAAGTAATTGTAGATCAGACATAAAATAACCTGTCCACTGAGTCTACCTTTTTGCAAAATCCAGTAAAAGGATTAATAAATACAATGCATTTCACCATTCTTTACTAGTTATTTTAATGTTTATATTGCACAAACTTATTCCAGCAGAATGTTTCTGGTGTACGTTATGCATTGTGCCAATTTACCACAATAGTGATAGTGTGCTATGAGATGGCATAAGTCACAGACCTAGGCATATTTTATTTCAGTAACTGTGAATTAAATAAACTCTGCTCTTGGGTGAACAGCTAGGGAAAGTTAATGATGTGTTGGCATCTGAGCAAGTATGGGTTCTAAGACTCGTTACAATGACTAATGTGTCAATTGCGTGCAAAAATACCTTAACCACAGGCAGTAGGAGACATTCAATACTGTTCCTTTCTTTTCTTAAACACTTCTGGACTCAGTCATTATACTCAGTGCATCCCCTGCTACAATGTAAGATATTCCCTTACAGTAACAACCAATCCCCTTTGCAGAAAAGCCATAGTGATATATACACTGATGGTGACAAAGAAGTCTCTCAAACTAATGTTGTTGACAGGAGCACTATACCACTACTGGTTTTTATTTTCTGTTTTGTAAGAGAAGCATTGCCTGTAACCCAAAAGTGATAGATATCCTATAGCTGTCCCATGTCCTGAGGCTTTTCTTTCAAAAGGATTAATTAATTAGCATCTTCAGGTAACCCAACAAGCTAATGGGAAAATTGTTCTCAGGCAGTCATTTAAACACTAAGGAAAAATGTTGACAAAATATTGCCTAACAGTGCTAAATGAATTTAACATCATGCATCAATGTTTTGTGACAAACAGATAGGTGTTGAATATCCCCAAAATTGAAAACAGTTATTACTAAGCATGGCTTGAACTGACTTTTGCTGGAAGGAAACTGCAATAAACTTGAGCTGTTAATGTTATGGCGAATACATAAACTCCCATCTTACAACAATCGTAGCCAGAGGCATCTGTTTAAAAAGGTTGAGGTCAAACTGAAAGCTAGATTTGGTTTCCCATTCCAAAATAAAAACTGTTTTAGCTGTCACATTCCTAAGACAGTTTGTCAAACTAGACTTAATTTTCTAAAAAAAAAAAAATGAACACATCAAATGTGAGCAACACTATTGTTAAAAATAGTTTAATTGATGTTATTCTAAACAGCATTAAACATGTGGAAGGAGTGATCCATGTACCATATTATAAAACTATCAAAGTACTGTTAGTAATTTCAACATAAATATATTAAAGGACAATCATACACTATATAAGATATATGCATATGTATGTATATATATATATATATATATATATATATATATATATATATATATATATATATATATATATGTGTGTGTGTGTGTGTGTGTGTGTGTGTGTGTGTGTGTGTGTGTGTGTGTGTGTGCGTGTGTCTACAATAAAGGACTGAAAAGGCTCACCTTATGAGGCTTCACATTTGTTTTTAATATATGTGGAATATTGCCTATATATTAAGGTACTATAACTCTATGCTCATCTAAGACAACATGTACTCTCATTAACATGCTTGCAGCTGTGCTCCAACATTTAGCTGCTGGAAGGAAGCTAACTTTTAATTTGACCATAGCCCTCACTGTCAGGAAAGGATTCTCAGCCCAATGCTCTCCCTTTCCTATGAATTATTTCTTCACACCTCTTTGTGATTCACATTTCTAGTAGGAATCAGGCTAGCATGTCACTATCTTTATGATTATATGATTGTAGTGATACTGATTGTGATATGCTCTGGAACCTCTCTTGCAGCTAGCTGACTCATTCTTCAGAACCCCCTTCTCTACTAGATTGATTATTTTTCAGACCATTTATTTAAATGTGGCACTCCATCACTCACTAGGAAAGGGAGTTTTGTGAAACACAACTCTTTACATGAAGTAGTTCTCTTCACTGGAATTTCATGGATATGCATCTCTGTGCATGAAGTAATTTGCTTTGGCTTAGACCTTTACCTGGTTCACTTGAACTTCCAGCCAAGCTTTTACAGATGTTCGTCGTCTCCCATTGCTGCAGTCCTGACAAATGGGTACTCCGCTGCCCACCATCGGCCCGAATATCAAGGCTAGAACCGGTCATGGGCGCCTGAGACTGGCGCAAGTACTTGTCAGTACAAATCATGACCGACGCCATAACCTCAGTCTTTCTTGCATGGTCCTAAGCAGAAGTTTGCAAGTGCCGTTTGGCGTTCTGGAATTGTCGGTTTTCGAGTTTCAGACCCGGATACCAAGTTGGCTAAGTACCCTGTTGGGGACATTTTTGTCTCTTTCTTGCCTCAGTATTGACGGATGTCAGAAAAGTTAATAACTGTATTTCTTGTGGGAAACAGATTCCTCATAGGGATTACCATTCCTCTGTATTCCTTGTTTAGGGCCCGTTGTTGGGTGTCTTTTGTGCTACTTTTAACAAGCGTACTATTTCGGTTGGACTGGTGTTTGTAAAGCGTTGTAATTATAACATGCGATGACTGGTTCTTCTAAAAAAGAAAAGAGTCCAAACAGGATGAGGCGTCCACTCCGGACGTGGTTCTGTGGAACCACTGACTGCTTCAGTGGCTCCTTCTGACAGTTTACCTGTGTGTCAAGGGGCCTTTGTTACTTCAGGAAGTGGCTTCTCCTGGTTGTCTGTGGCCTCATAGGGTAGTTAGACCTCCTCCTCAAGGCAAAGGCCATTCTAAATCTAGGTCTTTCCTGCTGGTGCTCATCCCCAGGGTCCAGCCCTAGGAAGCGAAGATTTGATTAGAGGTTCCATGCCCCCCCTGTAGAGGCTCCAGGATAGACACAGAGTTGAGGGTCTGGTTCAGTCTTCTGATTCAGAGGCTGAGGGCGCTACTCCCTCCAGAAGATTTTCTTTCTCTGAAACTTTGCATTCCATGAGGGAACATTTCCAGTGGGATGGCCAGGATTATTCTGATTCAAGAGAATTCTTGTTTCTCAGCACAGGCCTTTAGCTATTCCCCTGTACTGGATGTTGTTCAGGATGTCTTTTTCTGGCCCAGATTCTCTACCTCCTGCCCCAGTTAAACCTGATAGATACTACAGGGTTCTCAAGGCCCCAAAGGTGTTAAGGCTTCTGTGGTTAAGAATCCAGTTCCTCTGGACAAGGATACTAGGGCCCTGGATAGAGCTTTAAATTGTCAATTTCATATGCTCAGGTATCAGAATTATTTGCTAAGTTAAAGTTGATGCTTTAGCTGAAGGTGTTGACTGTAAGGAGCTTCAGGATTTAGTGCATGCTTCTGACCAGGTTGGTAATCATTCTTTGCAGTGTGGTTTTGATGCTTTACAAGCTTCTTCCAGGGTGGCTCCTACTACCTGGCTTATAGATCAGTCCTTGTCAGAGCATTTATGGATGCTCCTTTGCAATCTGATGTTCTTTTTGGCCCTCCAGTGGATCCAGTTTTGAAAAAATGGATCTATGCAGGCGGTAAAGACTTCTTACAGGTTCAGCCCCTAAGTTCAGTAGGAATTGGGGTTGGTCTTTTCTCTTCCTCTCAGGGCCCTGTTACTTCTAGACCTTTGAGTTCTTTTACCCTTGGGCAGGGTCAGTCCTTTTGAAGCAGTCCCAATGACCTGTGTCTTCAGCTGCCGGACTCTGCTTTGCTGGCAGCTCCTCTAGGAACTAATTGGCATTTGGTTACCCAAGACAAATGGGTATTGGACATTATAACTTCGAGGCTACAAGTTTTATTTTCACACATTCCCTCCTTTCAAAGGTATGCGTGCCTCATCAGCAAAGACTACAGATTTTTCTCTGCTCGGTTGGGAGTTCCTTCTGTGGAAAGAGGCAAGGGTGTGCCAAAATACTGGAGGCCCATTCTGGATTTATCCATTCTAAACACCTTTCTGGAAATTCGAAATTCAAGATGTTAACACTGCAGCAGCTGTTGCCTATGCTAGGCAGGGATCACTGGATGGTGACTTTGGATCCCAAGGGCCTATCTTCACATTCCTATCAGGCCCAGTTGCAGGAAATTCCTGAGGTTTTGGACTGGGAATTTGCATTATCAGTTCTCTGCATTGCCTCCTGGCTCCAGTAATAGCTTTCGGGAATTCAAATTTATCCTTATCTGGACGATTGTTTGATACTGGCTCTTCTTCGACATCTGCGTGATGACAGTTTTCAGATGCCTAGGGTATTCTGTGAGCGAAATAAAGTCCAGTCTAGTACCCTCACAGGAGATGTGTTTTCTGGGTGTGAGACTGAATACAGCTACTCAGATGGCATCTCTTACCCCGGACAAACAAAGACATCTACACCTATACTTCTAACAGCTATTGTCCAGGCTGACTGCAAGGACAGTCCTTCAAGCCTTGGGTTCATGGCATCTTGCATTCTAGTACTTCCCAATGCCAAACTGCATATGAGGAAGCTACAATGGTATCTCAAAAGCGTTTGGACTCAACACAGCCGATTTGGATACTGTCATTCGATTCTACCTTGCATTCAGAAAGAATTTGTGTGGTGGGCTCAGGAATGTCACCTAAACAAGGGACTCTCTGTGGCAAGTCAGATATTAATGACAGATTCAAGACCTTTGGCCCGGAGCTGCTTCACTTGCATATCAACATGAAGGATGCTGGCAGTTCAATTTGCATTGAAAGCATCAAGGATCTACTTCGACCGGGACTGGTGTTGATTCGAACAGACAACACAACTGTCATGTGGTACATCAGGAACTCATTCTTACCCTCTTTGCAGACAAGCAATGCTGTTATGGGAAACTGCTTTGGATCTGCACATCACTCTTCGAGCACAGTTTCGCAGATGTTCTGAGCAGACAGATGGTGGATCCTCACGAATGGAAGTTGGACCCTCAGGTATTTCTTCAGTTGTCCATGGCGGAACTCCAGACATAGATCTGTTCTTCTCCTCTGAATTCCAACTACCTCTGTTTTGCACAAGGCTGTTTCATCCAGCTTGGAAAATAGATGCACTATCCTTCAGTTGGAGCAACCTCCTCCTCTGCCTCTTCTTCCAAAGGTCCTGTTGAAAGTCAGGAGGGACAAACCTTGCATGATCATTGGTACCCTATGTTGAGGAGCCTGGACACCTTGGCCATTACCACGGATTCCTCACTTATTGTCTCAAGCAGACAATCATTTTCTTCCCTACACCTGACAGCCTTCAGTTTTAGTGGATGAGGGCCTTCAGCTCCCTCAACTTTTAGATGTCCTTTTGGAAGCCAGGCGTCCTAGTACTCGAAAAGTTTATGCTGATAAATAGAAGAGATTTTTTCTTTGGAGTTCAGCTAAGGCCTTGATGTCACTTTGCCTAATTTGAGTTGTACTTTGCAATATTTGACTATGTTACTGGACAAGGGTTTGTCCTTCTCTTCTATAGTGCATGCTGCAGCTATTTCTGCTCACTATGATGGTGATCCTCCTTTATTTTCACATCCTTTGCTTAAACAGTTTCTTAGAGGGCAAAGAATATAAGACTCCTACTCCTGCCTGTTTGTTTTGGAAAAACTGACTCTGCCTCCTTTTGAACCTGCAGCTACGGCTGAATTGAAGTTGTTGTCCTGGAAGACTGCTTTTTATTGGCTGTTACTTAAGGGTATCTGAATTACAGGCTCTCATGGCAGTGTTTCTGATTTTTCACCAGGACAGAGTTTCCTTTTTTCTGCCTAAGGTAGTTTCTAATGTGGCATTGAACCAATCTATACATTTGCCTACTTTTTATGCTAACCCCAAAATGAAGGGAAGAGTTTTGCATTCTTTGGATGTGCATAGGCAGATTTGTTCAGAAACCATGAGTTCAGGGAATCAGCAGTTATTTGTTTGCTGTGCAGCTGTCTCAAGCAAACTATTTCCAAGTGGATCGGCCATTGTATTGCTTTTGTTACTCTCATCATGGAAAGGAGGTTCCAGTTGGGATCAGGCCTCAGGTTTGCCTCTCTTTATTCTCTTGCAGGGCATGTCTCTGCTATTTAGTTGGCCAGCCTCCTTTCGTGCTCTGGGATTCTACCCATTTGTCAGGACTGCAGGTACTTTTTCAGTTCTGTTCTTTTGTTGGTCATGAGTGCTACACCACCAGTTTTCATTAAGGATTGCTGGGGCCTAGATACTATCTTATGTCTTTTGTCTTTCTTTTCTTTCCAGACTGTACGTATTTAGATAAACCTGCTTACTCCAATTCTCCCTAGTTCTGACAATTCTGGTTATCCACCTATGAACTCCTGCACCAGTTCTGTACTTTTGTGCAAGCACAGTCTTTACAAGTGAAAGTAATACTGTAATACTTCAGACTATTTCCATTGGGGTTTACAGTCAGAGCTACACACCCAAACAGCTTGTTTCTCCATAGACTCACTGAGTAGAATGGTTGATTGCTGATGTGATCTTTACTTCCATGTCGCCTTATTCTCTAATATTCTTTCACAAAAAAAAACTTCTGACACACTGAAAATGTTGTTCTTTACTTCTCTGTTTCTCTGTAAAATGTGGTAATTGGTTAGTTTTGCAAAGCCCAACTTTGTAATTTCCAACAGAGTAGTGCAGAATGCCCAATAGAACTTTCCAGTGATGCTGGCACTAGAAATAAAACTATTTTTTTTTTTGTAGAGGCTTCAGCAATACATCCATTTATAGCAGAAGACCCTTGAACTCCTTACACTTAATCATTATTAACCCCTACTTTACTTAATCTTGATGAAAGTGCTACAAAAATTCAGGATTAGCAGTAGGACTCACACGTGGTTACAGCAAATCAAGAGTTACACAACTTACCTTCTACCAGCCATGGGGTTTGCATAAAATGTACTACGAAAGAGACTGACCTTGTATTTCTTGGTTTTGGACTCCAACTTCCAGTACTCCAACAACTGCATGACCTGTCAAGGCCACCCTCGCTAAATTCATATTTATTTTTTATTTATATATTTATTAATAGGGTAGAACACTGACCCATCTAGAGCATTTCTAGCTTCAGTGTGAGTGTAAAATTATATAGAAAGACAAGGAAATACATTTATTAACAAGAGAAAACAAATAGTATGAAATAATTCAGTGTAACATATATGAAATGTACCACAGATATTGTTGAGTAACACATTAATTATCAGTGACATATGGCATGTAGATATCTATAGTAAAGGAATCAGATTATGTACAATATGAGAGAATGATCATTAATTCAATAAGTAGAAAATAGAGGTCCTTTGCTGAAGCATTTACATTTAGCTTATTTAAAGAGACATGCTTTTAGTTCTTTCCTGGATTTGTGGAAGGGGAGGGAGTTATATATTGGTTCCCAGATGAATTCCAAGACTCAGGGGCCATTGCTGATTAGGAGTTTCCCGTCAGCTTTATTTTGGTGTTCCTAACATATATTTTTGCATTCCTAACTTTGGGTCAGTAGTAAATAGGCTTTACCTACTACCTGGGTTATAGACAGTACTGGAAAAAGAACATATTGTTAATGGACCGATCAGAAAATCTTCACTAGTTAAGTCCCATTCACTGAAAGTACTGTTTATCAAGCGCTACTGGTGAGCAAGTGCTCCAACTCTTGGGCAGTCCTTTTGTACATTTTAAGAAGTACAAATTATGAATTCTGCAACAATCAGTAGAGGATACAAGTGGGATTAGTCTTCTTTGTTGTTTTGCAGTCACAAAGTTTTTTTAGTCATTGATTTTTTCAACGTATGTTCCTGCTTAATGACAGGGATTTCAAAGTGTGCAATTTTTTAATGTTGTTTGATTTGCTGTTAGTTTCAGGGAATTACAATGGATATGATCATTTGGTGACAGGACTAAGATTTGTAGGTAGGGAGTTATTCCTTTGATAAGGTGTCCTAGCTCTAACTTAACAGCATGTAAAGTTGGACAGCAAGACACACAGGTGATTAAAGTGAAAAATACATTTTGCAAAAGAAGAAAGGAAAATATTTTGCAGCTTGGCAGCCTCAATGACTACACCTGCTGAAACATATGAAAAATGGTTATACAAGTGCACACAAGGTAACGGTGTGATACCTACATCAACAGCATCTGCAACAAGGCTTACTGCACACATAAGTAATTATCTAGATTCATAAAACCAAGAAGCCCAAAGGTTTTAATAAAACTGTTTAACAGCTTCATTAGAAGCAAATTAGAATACAGTGCCATATTGTAAGATCCCTACTGCACATTACAAGGAAAGAGAGTATGCAAGATAGATTTACAATGAAACTTGATATACTGGAAAATATTCATTCTAAAATAGGGTCATATTACTGTAACTTGACTACTAATGTATGCAAGGTGGTGACTTGCAACTGAGTTGTTTTCCACTCTCTATGGCTAAAACAAATAAGTGAGGAGTTTATGATAAAGAAGAGGGTCTTCAAAAGACCTTATGGATTCTTAGTAATATGGCAGCTCATTAAGAGAGGGTCAAAAAGATCTACAAGAGAGTGATGTGTGACATTAAGAAAAAGCAACGTTTGGAGGGTTTAAAAAGACTAGGCATATACATGTGATTTAGAAAATACATTGTTGACCAATGTGGCAGACTTATATATATATATATATATATATATATATATATATATATATATATATATATATATATATATATGTATATATTATATATGCATATATGTATGTGGATGATATATAATTTCAGATGAAATAAAGAAAGAGAGTAGGGTTCAGCATGCAAATGGAGCAACTGTTTCAAACAACCTCATTAAAGACAATACCAAAAAGCTGAAAAATAGCCTATGCCAGTAATGAAGAGGAATAAAGCCTTGACCACAGCTCAGATAAATTGAGTATACAGGTGATTGATGGTACAGGCAGCAATTATGGACATGCCCATCATGGGGGAATGAGAGAGGCAAGCAAGCTCAGAGCACACTCACATATTCTGATCTCCTTGATGGAGACTGTGGAAACATCCTTACAGTGTTGCCTCTACGTGGATGGAGCAGTCTTGATGGTATCAGCCCCTTATGGATGTGAGGGGCAGACCAACACTGACACTCATTGCATGCCCCACCCACAGAATGTTACTTGGCAAGTGCAGGAGGTGGAGAGTTTGGAGAAAACACTCTTTGGTAGAAGTATGATGTTGATTCAGATGCCTCAGTCTAATCACTGGTCCCAAACGTAGGTCGGAATTAGTTCAATAATGGCTAAGGTGGGTCCAGTAGACCTGGCGGATGAGGAAGGCCCCTGAATGTAGCTGATAGCTGCAGGGAGCCAAAAAGAGATGCAAAAAAGTTGAAAGTAAAAAAAATCAAATAGAATTTCACAGAAACAGACATTCATAAATTTAACTGACTTGCTCTGCTTGTAAGGGAACCATATTCTATAATTATTCCATGATGTTGTAAAGCTCTGTGAAATTTATCTGTCACTTTTTTATTATTATTTTTAGTATTAGATGTTCTCTGACCTGGTCGTAACTCCAGCCCCATCCCCGCATCCACTGGTGCATTCCAGGCAGTTTTTTTTTTCCAGTTTAAACTGATCAAATATTAGACCAGATACTTCCAAGTAATCTATAAGAAACAGAATATAGTGACAATTCCAGGCCACTTTCTAAAGGCTTCATTTTGCAACTATGATTTTGATTTATCTATAAGGAAACTAAATCATTGTACCTTTTCAATTTGTTTCAAGTCACTCATTCAAATGTTAAAAAACATAGCACTGTATGGACTAGGTCAGTGAGATTTACAGTATTGCAGCAATCTGCTTGAAACAATTACAGCTTTGTTGTCATTGTTAATAGCCCCTTTTTTTCCATGGAGTCAGGGTATCACATCAACATTAGTCAATGTGAACAAATCAAGTAAAGCCTGTGTTTACACTATTAAGTGGGTGGCAATACACCCTTTAAATTAGATGGGACAGAGGATATGCTTTTCTGACTTTGGTAGATATATACTGGTAAACATTTAAACAGTTACCTACCTCTATCCTGAGGTCTTTAATCGTGTTTACTTTTAATAACTTGACCATTTATTTTATAATAATCATTTATGGGTTTTTTTGCTAGCTATTGTAGGGTGGCCTAATGGTTAAGGTGTTTGCCTTACAAACACAAGGTACAGGGTTTGAATCTCACAGGGGATAACTGGCTAGGCTTAAAATGGCTCACAAGGGCAATTAGCCTAGTACTAACCTATGAACCTATAATAGGGCTAAATTTACTGACATTAAAAACAAGGTCATTACTACTGCTGCAGGTATATATTTTTGCAGACCATCTTTGGAGGTCTTTACTGAAGTAAACTTGTCACCTTGTTTCCATTTATCCATATATTCCATTTTCCAGAGATGGTTTCTTACTTCTATATCTTAGAAGAGTAGTCCTAAATGAAATGGCCCTGATACATGTCCCTGTGAATAGAAATGTGACCTCCCCTAACTTGTTTAGTCTTTTTTGCATAATCAATGTTTTATCTGCTGAACTGCATATGGAATGAAACCTAATAGTGTCAGATTCCTTACCAAGATCAAGATAAGCAGAAATCACTTTTGAGCTTTAATCAGATTCTGTCATTACCTCTTCAAAGAATGTCACCTGATTCAAAAGGTCATATCTTCATTTAATAAGCCCATACCTTTCCATATTTGGCAAAAGAATCTCTTCTATCATTTTGTATGATTTTATTATTATCTGTCAAAAGATTACATAAAGTGATGGTCAGGCTGAGGATTCTAACGTTGTCCAGGTCTGATATGACCCCTCCCCATGTGCAGTGATACTCCTATAGTCTGTTGACATCGGCCAGGGATATGTCCACATGCTTATATTTTCACAAACTTTGATATTGCCAACTAATATAGCTTTAGTTTTAACTTGTAATGTGTACAAATCTGTGTAGTGCTACTTCATATTAACTTGTCTACTGTATTGCTTAATATCATCATTTTTTACAGACCTACCATAAACAGAGTGCTTTTTACATCATGTACTGTTGAGAATTCAGTTGTTTCTGCTCACAGAAGTGGATATTACCTGCTGATTCAACTTTTTACTAGTAAGCAAATATATACAAACCATTGTATTTTTCTGTTTTTGATATTTTGACATGCCTCTGCTGAAAAGGGGTTATTTGTTGCCCAGTCAGACTTTCCCAGAAGACAAATGCAAATTAATTAATGAATAAATCAGTTAACATGACTGATATGGGTTTGCTTAGGCATTCCGGACACTAGCACAGGTATATTGTCTAAGCCCACAGAACCTGAACTTTTACTTATAGGAGCAGTTGTCATATCTGTAATTTTATACAGAATGTCTCTCTCCTTGTCTTTGTATAACTTTAACACATGTATTTGCTCAGTGTGAAGTCTACAGAAGGTTTTTCTGCAAGTACTTTCATTGTGTCCTGCAGATGTGAGATCGCTTAATTGTTTTCTGACAATGGGTCATGATTGTGCTCTTTTGCACTCAATTTTCCAATGTAATCTCTTCTACATTGTACATACTGTATATAGTTAATGTCTGTGTGCCCTTACCTAACTTTTGTTTCTTTTTGCACCTTGGGTGCTATCCCTTCACTAGCTCACTCTTTTCTTCTTTTTTTCTTCTTACTCTAAGAAGCTGGGTTAAGCAGGGAGGTGCGATGTTTGCTCTGAGAGTGTTGATGGAGAAGTACAGAGAAGGTCAGAAGGAGTTGCATTGTGCCTTTGTGGATTTAGAGAAAGCATATGACAGCGTGCCTAGAGAGGAGTTGTGGTATTGTATGAGGAAGATGGGAGTGTCAGAGAAGTATGTAAGAGTGGTACAGGATATGTACGAGGGTAGTGTGACACCGGTGAGGTCGGGGGTGGGAGTGACGGATGCGTTTAAGGTGGAGGTGGGGTTACATCAAGGATCAGCTCTGAGCCCTTTCTTATTTACACTGGTGATGGACAGGTTGACAGACGAGATCAGACAGGAGTCCCTGTGGACTATGATGTTTGCAGATGACATTGTGATATGTAGTGAGAGTAGGGAACAGGTGGAGGAGGCCCTGGAGAGGTGGAGATATGCTCTAGAGAGGAGAGGAATGAAGGTCAGTCGGACTAAGACAGAATATATGTGTGTGAATGAGAGGGAGGATAGAGGAATGGTGAGGATGCAGGGAGTAGAGGTGGTGAAGTTGGATGAGTTTAAATACTTGGGATCAACAGTCCAGAGTAAAGGCGAGTGTGGAAGAGAGATGAAGAAGGGAGTACAGGCAGGGTGGAGTACGTGGAGAAGAGTGTCAGGAGTGGTTTATGACAGACAAGTACCAGTAAGAGTGAAAGGGAAGGTCTACAAGAGGGCAGTGAGACCAGGTATGTTATATGGGTTGGAGACAGTGGCATTGACAAAAAGGCAGGAGTCAGAGCTGGATGTGGCAGAGTTAAAGATGTTAAGATTTACACTGGGTGTGATGAGGGTAGACAGGATTAGGAATAAGTATATTAGAGAGTCAGCCCAGGTTGGGCGGTTTGGAGACAAAGCTAAAGAGGCGAGATTACATTGGTTTGGACATGTGCTGAGGAGGGATGCTGGGTATATTGGGAAAAGGGCGCCAAAGATGAAGCTGCCAGGTAAGAAGAAAAGAGGAAGGCCTAAGATAAGGTTTATGGATGTGGTGAGAGAGGACATGCAGGTGGCTGGTGTGACAGAGCAAGATGTAGAGGACAGGAAGAAATGGAAACAGATGATCCGCTGTGGTGACCCCTAATGGGAACAGCCAAAAGAAAAAGAAGAAGACTCTAACCATCACTTCCTTAGGTCCCCTGTACTATGTACTTTACAATTATTATTATTATTACTGTTATTGATTCACTGCTATCTTCATACAACATTTAGTTTGCATTCTTAATACTTCTTGTTACCTTGCTTATCTGCTGTCATTTATAGTTTGTCTGTAATAGGTTCTTGGGGAAAAGTGGTCTACCCCAGTTACCAAATTGAATAAATAAATAAATTAAAGAATACGTTGTTGGTGTTTTCAACCTCTAAGATAAAGCTGGGTTCTTGGGTCTGGAAATTTTGAGAAGTGAATAACATATGTATTTTATTTAATCTAGACTTGCTTTTGAGAGTAGAGCAATTTCTGAATGCTAAGCAGTATCTCTTTTTTGCTGCGTGACTTATTAACTTTGCGATGCCAACAAAGACTTTCTTGAATTTATTAGAATGTGTGTCTTTTATGGACATGTATTTATGAATATAGAAGCTAATATCTTAGAACTCATTGACAATACCTATGAGGATAGTATCAAAGTACATTTTCAAAAGTACATCATTTATTACTTCATATGATCTGCTAATTAAAAGTCTAGGAAAGATGATTAATTTATGGGTGAATCTAAGTTTACTCTTTGATTAAACATGATGATATCATAGTATGTCTTAATTACAGATGCAATAACCATGAGTTTTGAGCAGAAAGATCCAAGATTAGTCCATGTGATATCTAAGATATTGCCATCTGTATTTGACTTTCATATTATTTGTTTCAAACTGTTTTGATTAACATAGTCAGTTAAGTAATACTTGGACACAATCACATTCAGAAAACACACAATAGGAATAGGTTCATAGGTAGGTACTAGGCTATCGGCCCAAGGGCCTACGTAAGCCTAGCCAACAAGGTTCCCTGGCTTACGCCACCCAAGAAAGTTATTTTCCTACTTTCTTAGAATAGTCTGTCCTTTTTAGTCAATGTCCATTTAAAACATCTGTTGAAATCAGCAAGAGTGGAAAACTGTGATGAGTTTTCATTTATTTTTAAAAGCATAAGTGATGACTAGAGACCATAATCAGAATAGTCATGGTAAATCCTAAAACATACATAGAATTGATTTTAGTAGACAAGCTAAAACAAAACACAGTGTGGCTACTGAAACAGTAAGATAAGAATTACTATTTTACCCCGCACCTTTTAAAATATAAAAAATACTGTGTGTTTAAGACGATGCAATCATTCCTGATGCTTTACTATTGCATTTCAGAAAAAGAAAATATATCCCTTCTAAATTAAATAATGTCATCACACCATAAAAGTAGCAGCAACATGATTCTTATTCCCAAATTACCTGATGATATTCCTTAAAAGCTAATACTGCTACAACATTCTAAATGCTCTTCTGAATACAGAACTCATCTTCACTACTTATCTCAGCAATGTACACAATAAAACATTCACTTTAATGCTTCAAGCATAAGACAACCTGTTTGAGCGGAATCTTGAGACTTTATCTAAAAGTGGCCTAACACCTGAACTCCACTAACGTATCCATGCTGACTCTTCTGCGTATAAAACACACTCACTACAAACATTTAAAAATACTACCTTCAGATTTATGCCCAAACTGCAGTGGTGGTGCTGCAGTAGCGTTGTCGACTCACAGTAAGATGTTGTCCTGTTCGATTCTCAGCTAGAGCGTCTTCTGTGTAGAGACATGCATGAATGCGGCGTTCCTTCATTGAAGGTTGTGCGTTAGAGCCAGCAACTCGGTAAGTAAAACTCTACTGTCAATCCTTAGCGGACCGGAGTTCCGCTGTGGCGACCCCTAACCGGGAAATGCCTCAAGACACAACAACAACCTTCAGATTTATGTCCCTTTCCTCAAAAGCAGAATACATCTGTAAAACCTTTAGAAGAGCAGATTACCTGGATGAATTAATGATTCACTTGTATTTTGCACTCTGGTCTCTTAACTTGTATCATGTAGTGCTCATATTCTGCTTGCTTACTTACTAAACTTATCTGTTCATAATGATAATCGTCCCTCCTCTTAAAGCTCATAAAACTATCTGCTGACATCTATTCATTGCATACCATCTGAGAAAAAAGAAACAATTATTTTGGAGTGGCCTTCGTTATCACTTCAGAAACTCCAAGAAGTAGACTTCTTTCCCAAACTGTATACCCTGTACTACTCCTTCACCTATTTTCACTGCTTCTATCAAGACTCCTAAGCTTATATATATATATATATATATATATATATATATATATATATATATATATATATATATATATATATATATATATATATATATATATATAAAACCTTTCTTTGCTTTATTGCTTATTCAGTCCTTTTAGTGTTCTTATAAACATTAATGACACAAAGAAGAGTTAGATGCTTTACAGATCTCCCACCATTTTACAGAGTTCCCTTCTGCTTGCTGGCTTACTGTTTGTTAGGTAAACATTTTTATTTCCTCCTTATCCTGTTCTGCATACAGTATGTTTTTTTGATCCTCCAGGAAAGAAGTCTGAAAAGAGCTGAAAACAGCAACTTGAATCTCATACCTGTCTCTTGATAGTCACTGATTACTGACATAAACGTACCTCTCTCCTGCCTAGTGCACAGTGAATAATCATTTTCCACAAACACTCATAGATTCGTAAGTGTATACAAGGCTAGCAACCACTGGGGCCTTTATAAGCCTAGCCAAGCATCCCAAATGTATGCCACAAGTTTATGTGCTGGCCTTTGTAAGTCTAGACAGGCTTCCCAAATGTATTCCACAAGTTTATGTGCCTTAGAGGTTATTTTAAGGGGGTATATAAAAGCTTGGGCAAGTTTTACAAACTGCCTCTGTCTATTACAAACATGGGTGTTAGACCCAGGATATAGTTCCAATTTATATCCATTGGTCCAGGTTTCTCTTGAATAAGGTTAGGAAAGAGCTTTTGTTTCACAGGGATGGTTCATTCTGCTGTCCCTAATGTTTAATACATTTCCCTTCTGCCAATGTTTTCTCAGGAACAACTATTTCTACTGGCATGGTTGTATCTTTACTAATATAGGTCTCATCTGCATTCCTATGGCCAGATTTGGTGGATACAATGTTCCCTCTCAATTAACATAATCTTTCTGTAGAATCAGTCCAGTTGCTTACCTGTACTTTTATAAAATGAATGCTGTCTATTCCTTACAGTTTCTCTGATATGGCAAAATAAAATCTCTTATTTGATCATTTCAACATCTGGTTTGTACAGTTCTATCAGTTTATCTGAATAGCTAGTTAAAGCCTCTTCTGTTTTACAGCCTTTTGTAATTTGACTTTATATATTTTGTTAGTGTTGCACTCATTTTAAAACACCTCTGGGTGGATTTATTCCTCTAAATTACTGGGATCTACCTCCTGTACCAAAGCTTAAACACGAACAGCTTTTTGTTAAACAGTTGTGATATTCTTCCCAGCCAGAGTTTTTCTTTTCAATTTCTGGTTGACTTTTTCTTACTTTTTAAAAATGTCTTCTTTGTTGGCACCCAAGCAATGTAATTACTACCCAGTAATTTCATTTTACCCAAACTGATGACTTTTACTGATTTTGCTTTTTTCCCAAAAATTTCAGTTTTCCCACTGGAGGAGCTCTAACTAACTTGCCAATCAGTTTAAAACCAACCTGGAAGTTTTACTCCTTCTCTGTCCTTGTTCTCAGAATCTCCAAGCCTCTTCCTGACAGATTCAGATCCCCCATAACTGTTATCCTGTTTCTCCTACCCAACTCCTTTATGATTTCCTCCAGTCTCTCATCCTCCTCTCTTGTTGTGTCTGGTGCATGACACACTGGGTCAAACCCAGCAGTAAAGGAAGGAACAGATAGTCAACAGGGAGCAGAGAGGAAGTAGATGCAGAAAAAGAGACGGCATTGGAGGACAAAGGAAAAGGCAAAGTCTCACACTGGAGACAAAGGAAGATGGTAGACTCTCTTTTAATAGTAGGTGCTTAGCACTGCCCACACTAAAGTCCTTGTGATCTGTCCTAGAGACTAAGGTCATGCATGTTTAACTTTTATTCAACAGTACTTACAAAGCTGAAGAGTGAGGATGATGTGAGAAGGTGTAAACCATGTTCATTATGATGAATTGTAATTTCCTTGCTAATGATCATTAGTGCTTTGGCATCTTGGAACTTTGATATCTTACAATATGTTCTGAGGTACTTATTAATTTTATTTCTAATGGCTCGCAGGTATGCTGAGAATATAAGAGTAGGATCAGGTAGTATTCAGAGATATTTAAAGGTATTTCTACAAGCTATGTTGGTGGAATTGTTATCCATTGCTTGAGGAACTGTTCTCCTATGTGAAAAAAGTGAATCACCTGTGTGACATATTCTGCTGAAGCTGCACGTAGTAGAACAAAGTGTGCATTCTCTATGCATTGGACTGTTTTGGAAAATCGATATGAGAGTGCATATCAGAAAACGATAAGCTAAACTGCGAAAGTTTCTGCAATCAGTATTTGGTCTGTTTGTTTCCTTGAGGAATTGTTCACAAGAAATATGCATCTCGATTTTTGTTATTCCCCAAGCTAAACAGAAGTATATTTTATTTTGAACTGTAAACAAACACACATTTTGAACTCTATAGAACTGGTTTTCAGAGTCGTTTCCTGCTACATGTTGAACCAATATATTACACAGGATTTTAAAAGCATGATACCTAACTAGGTTTCACCTTTCAACAAAGAGGGAAGATAAAAGAAAGGAAGGACTGATTTTGCAAATGCAGTTTCATTGTTATTTCTGTAACTAGCAGCCGCCTAATTGCTATACACATTCTGAGAAAAAATAATTTGTGTTATTATTCAACACCAATTTCAGTTTTCAAAGTCTACAAGCAAAAATTATACTTCACCAAAGCAATAAACTGTATGTGGATAAAACAGACAATTCTTGTAGATTGCATTGAAACTACTGTCTCTACATTACAGAAAAGGCCGTAATTCTGAGGCACTTGTTTCAGTGCGATTGATAAGAATTGCTTGTCTTATCCACACACAGTTTATTGTTTCTGTTAAATAGCTATGTTTTACTTCTGTGGCTAAAATTGTATATTCCCTTGTCCCACAGTCAGTGTAATTTAGGTTATAATTTCCACATACTCTGAATCTTTCAACTTCTTTCAAAGCATAATTTGGTACCGTTTTTCTATTCATATTATGCAATTAAAATAGAATTTGCCCTAACTGCAAAAGCATTTCCAGGATTTATTTAATAAGGACTATGATGTTAACATGCAAACGATCAAAAGAATGTTCCTTTCCTGGAAACACTCATTGTGCAACCATTATTGGCTAGGTCAGATATCAGTCTTCCTACTGTTCAACTGATATGTGCAATGGCACCTTTGTACTATCCTCTCTAACATTTTTCTAAGTCTTCACAGGTACTCTATTTGTCATTATGACCATACACTGAAAAATGTAGTACTGTATAAATAACCTTGTCTCAAGATTTGCTGCACTGAACTTTGTGGGGACTGAAAAAAGCTTAGTTTTCTCTTTAACTTTTTTGTAAATGTCATATACAACAAAAAATGTAATGACTTAATTATGGTAGACTTTTAGCTAAGCTTCTTACATTTGTTGCCTGAAAACATCCTTAAAAAGCATGCTTTTCTAATCTTCTATTCAGTGTATAGGCACAGAGTCACCCATAAGCTTGCATATTATTAGTAATGCACATAATTATGATAACTGCTGCAGGAGTCCACACTACATGGGTTATATCCTGCATAGGATATAATAACCGGCAAGCTTTCAAAATTTCAGGACACCTTCTATATACCAATACCATTAGTCAGCTTGAGCTTTGCTGACTAAAAGTCAGTTTTGGGTGCCAAGCCCTTCAGAGCTTTCCTGCTGCCGAAGATAGCACTCCTCTGCAGGCTTTCAAGGATTGACAGCTGGCTAACCCTCTTCTATTGCTGGGTTAATTTACTTTTTATCATAGAAAAGTTACTTTTTTCTGTAAAAGATGTTCTTCTAAGCTAAGAAAAAACTTTTTGTTTACTGTCTCGTGCCTTTTATGTTATGTACTTATAAACAGGAGCACACTTTTTTAACTTCTGTGGTAAAACATTGTTAACAGTTATTTAAAACTATTTTTTTCTGTGGAGAAACTGTCATTGTTTTACTTTTTAGGACTTGGGTAAATGTTTAAAGCACTTTTTGCTGTTTTCCTTTCTGGGAAAAGTTATTTTACTGCTTACTTCTTTTCCAACTAATGCTGCTAAACTTCCCGCAAAATGAGATAGTTAAAAAGGTTGGTACTTCTGCCTCAGCCTCAGGTAGGTGACTCTGCTATAGCCAAAATTGGTTCCTTAGACCACTCATCTTTTTCTTTGAATCCCTATGGTGCAGTCCCTACAGCCACTGTGGACTGAGGGTGAGACATGTCCTTTGCAGTTGTTGGAGTCCCTTTTAGTGGTCTAGGAGGAGCCACTCTTGTCGATCTTGGGAGAAGGGGCAGGAAAACTGTCCTTTCTTAATGAGATTGTGCCCATCCCTGGGGAAGTTGTCACTGGCAGTATTGGGTCTGTTTCCTCCAAAATCTATGTCAAAATGAAAGAGAAAACCAAACGTTTGTCTTCTCCTGTATCAGTTACTCTGGACATGAGTAATTTATTAGGCTTGACTCAAGGTCTAGTACAAGCTCTTGACCATTCTTATAAAGCTGTTTCTGGTAAGAGAAAAAGGGCTTCCCCTTTCCTTGAATAGGTTCAAGAGATTCAACCACTAGGGGAATTTGAAGGTGCAGATGAAGTTCTTTCTCCTCAGGCTTCTGATACAGATTCTGGGGACAGTATGGTGCCTGATTTTCCCTGTAAAGGATTCTCTTTCTCTGAGACTATTTCCATAATGAAAAAAAATCTCAGTGAGAAAACAATGTGGTTTCTCAATCGCTCATAAAACATTATGATTTGTTACAACTGGAATTTTCAGAACCTTCATCTATTCCTCTGGTTCTGTCTGCCTTAGAGAATGTTTTTGTCACATTCTGCAATTTCCCTCAGAGTCAGTCTGCTGCCCTTAAAAAGCAGATAGATTATACAAAGTGCCTCAGATTTTTTTTTCAGTTTTGTACACTAACCCCAAACCTCATCTAGCAGCTATTGCCTTAGTGAATCCATCTGCTGCTAAACATTTTGATAATTCTAATCCCTCTCCTTCAGACAAGGATGGGAAGGCTTTTGCAAGTTTGGGAAAAAGTTTATGCTTCAGCAGCTTTAATTTTTTGAATTCTCATTTGTCAGGCTTATATGTTGATGATTATCCTCACTAATTGTTAAAGTATGAGAGATGCTTTGGCCTCAGTTTTTTCTTCTGAGACATCTCTTTTGTGTAATTTGGTTTCTTCTATGTCACAAGCCACTACTGATGGTTAAAATGGTCCTTTGACTCTGTGGATACAAGTCCCATGGCTGCTGTCACTGAAACTGTTTAAGGAGGTTTGCCCAGATGCATTCTCAGAATCTTCTAGAAAATGTCCAGAATGAAATTTTGAATTTTTCCTTGGCCAAAATCTAGTTTTTGGACCTTCTGCTGTAAAGTCATTTAAAAGTGTGAGGGAGGGAAAATTGATTCAGAGAATCTCTCAAATTGTTTAGACCTCCTTTTCTAAGTTTTCCAAGGGGTTCTTCACTCTCTCATATAACTTTAGTAAAAAGCAAAATATACAGTCCCAGCAAAATGCTGGTAAGCAAATATTAAGTAAACAATGACAGGGAGGTTCCAAAAAGAAAGCTGGACCCCCAGAAAAAAGAACAACCCAACAAGGAAGGAATGATTTTGCAGATGTAGTACCTTAAACCTCCTAAATTTCTCTCTTTGGCAGGAGACTGTTTCAGAAAAATGGATCCTGATGTGATCCATCTAGACTATGGATGGCAGTGAGAGGCTCTACCTCCTTTCCAGGGGATTATTCTTCATCCATCAGACCAAGCTCTTCTCTACCTTCCTATCTTACATCATATGCTGTTCCAGGGGCTAATAGAAGCTGTCCGTCCTCTTCTGTCAGGAGAAGCCTTTTTTCAAGAATGTTTCTAGAACCAAAGAAAGAAGACTCTTGGAGACCAGTTCTGGACCTTTCCTTCCTGAGCCAGTTAGTGATAGTACTCAAGTTGAAATGTTGTTACTTGACAACTTATTATCCCTTCTTCCTCATCTGAGTTACCTAGTGACCTTAGCTTTAAATGGTGTATATCATCACATTCCTATTCATGTGGATCTCAGGTGTTTCCTAATGATTTGTGTGTCTGGATCAAATTATCAATTCTCTGCCTTACTCTTTGGGATACTCACTGCTCCAGGAATGCTGACAAAATGTATTACCCCTCTGATAGCCCACTGTAGACCTTAAGGAATTCAAATATTTCTTATTTAGATGACTTGCTTATCTTTGCAGAGTCTTCTTCAAAGTGTTAGGAATATCTAGTTTGGGTAAGGGATTTCCTACACAAGATGGGATTCCAAGAGAATATTCAGAAGTCTTTATTGTGTATTTCCCACAGAATTGTTTTTCTGTGGTGCCTGCTGGACATGACGTTTTCTTCCACAGGAAAATAGATCTATATTTAGATTTATTTATGGTGTTTTCCACTCAAACTTCTGTCTCAGCAACAAAATTCCTCAGGATTCTGGGTCTCATGTCATCCAGGATTGTCATGATACCTCTTGCAAAACTCCACATGAGAAAAATACAGTGGTGATAAAATGTCTATGGTCCCCACATCAGCACCAATTGACTTTTCAAATTCCAGTCTCAGTATTTGTAAAAAGGGAGGTTATGTGGTAGAAGTGCCAAATCTCTCAGAATCCACATCTCACATTCTCCCCTCCTATTCCAGAAAAGTCTGTCACAACAGAGGCCCCAGACTTTGCTTTGGGAGCAGCATCAATAGTCATAAAAGTGCAGAACAAAGATAGACCAGGGAGCACACTCATGGACACTCATGGGATAGGATGTAGACTTCTGCCTCATGAGTGTTACAGTAGTGTTTGCAGTATAATTTATCTTTATATTGTACACATCTCTCTTTGAAACCTGCAGTCCTGGGCAAGGGAAGAGGAAAAATTCTGTATTGGTGAGTTTATTTCTTTTAGGACTGTAGCTGCACAACCATATTCACACTTGGTTGCTGATGGTGGAGAAGACTGCATGGCAAAGGCAGCAAACAACATATCAATCAAACAGAAAAATAAACTGCCAGCAGGTAATGGGTAACAAAGTTTTGAGTAAATGCTACTTAACAACTGTCTCACATCGATTACCTCCTTGATACAAAACAAGCAAAGGGATATAAAATAGCTGGTAACAACCACGAGGAGGTTAAGGTTGATGTTGTGGCCAGAAATCAATATCTGGAAGAACAATGCCAACATCTTGTTGAGCAAAGGGACTGTTAAACACCCATGCACAGCAGAAAGAGAAACTACAGGCCAAGCAAGCGGGTTTGGAGCTAAAATTAGATAACTTGGAAAATTGCAATCATAGGAATAATTTATGGGTGATTGGGCTACCTGAGGGAGTGGAGGGGGTGATCCAGTACACATCACAAACAGGGAGTTGGTACTGCTTTTGCAGTGGCAGACACCCATAATCATTGAGCATGCCCACTGACTGCAGCTGAGGTCTAGAAATAATCTTCCTACACATTTTATCTTAAAGTGCCTGAACTATTAAGACAAAGAGGAAGTTTTGGCAAAAACAATGGAACTGGATTCTAGCTGTCAGCTGAAAGGGGCCACAGTGTGAATCATGCTGGATTACAGTGCTTCTCTGTTCCAGAAAATAAAGGCTCTTTTACCAGCACTCAGAAAGAGTAAGGACTATGGGTTCACAGAGCAGTTAAAAATCCAGGCCATGCTGTGCATGCAGAAGGGTCCACAGAAAATGTCTTCCATCACACTGACAAAGGCCAAAGTGTAGTTACATAACTGGGTGATACAGCACCGGAAGGATGTGAGACCAACTTCACCATCCCCTCTTGGAGATGGTAAAAGGAAACTTCCTCAGTCCTGTTGGCAGTCCACATCTCCCTGGGGAAGAAGAAAAGCAGAAATATTAGGCTAGCAGCTTCTGGAAAGGACATAA
This sequence comes from Protopterus annectens, assembly GCF_019279795.1. Taxonomy (NCBI): domain Eukaryota; kingdom Metazoa; phylum Chordata; order Ceratodontiformes; family Protopteridae; genus Protopterus; species Protopterus annectens. Next base: position 242,789,778 of record NC_056733.1, on the reverse strand, counting down.
CTACTACTAGTAGATTCATCCCACTGACAGTCCTCTTGGATGGGGAGGACAAATGAGAAATGGACACCAGTCCCCTTGCAGAAGGATCTGGAAAGGATTGAACAAGCATGAGATAGGGAAACTCTTCTGCAACTAGGGGCAGAAACAACCACAATGTGAAAATTGTCCATATCTCACTGGCAGGGAAATCTTTATCAGTAGCTGGAATGGAAATGTCTTGCAGTGTTGGAAAGGTACTATGTGTTGTGTATTTTTCACCTGCTTGTATTATAGTGCTCCTTGCCGCAACCTATATATGAAACAACATTTATAATGTAGGAAATGATGGTCTGTTGAAGCATCTGCTGTGGGCTCCAGGCCTACTCATACCTCTCAATCTCTTAGAGTAAGAAATCTGGACAAAGCCATAAAAAAAGTGATACAAATAGGGACAATTTTGAAATATTGCTCTCAAAAACTTAGGCAATTGATAGAATAACAGGTTTTGCATTAGCATGACCTTTGTGAAGGGTATGATGTCTAAAACTCAAATGTCTGTCATTATTTTCTAACTTCAATCTTTAATGATTTGACAGAAAGACACAACTTTATGAAAAATGGGCCAAAAATATAAGGCAAAAATCTGGACATTCTGCGAAAATCTGTACAGTTGAGAGGTTCATCCTGGACTTGCTGCACTTCTGTCTCCACTGTCGGAGGATAGCAGCAGCAAACTGGGCATTAAATGACTTATTAATTGACTGTTTGTTTTATTGTACAAGTTATAACAGGCATAGTACTGTGTTATTGTTAGAAGTACTGATGTTACTGTTTACTTCCAATGTGGTAATTTAGATCTCTCTCTTTTTCTTTACAAGATATCAGATGTGTGAGTTCAATTAATTTAAAATTTTTACTTGGAATGTCAGAGGTCTAAACAGTATTCTTAAATGGAGTTGCGTTGTTCAACTGCTAGAGAGGCTGAAGGTCAAGGTTGCCTGTCTACAAGAAATTAAACTTAGCAAGGCCAAGGTGAGGAAAATTAAAAAAAATGGAATGTGTGGCTACTAGCTGCTACCTGCACTTGTGAGGCCAGAAGAGCAGTAGTGATGGTTAAACACCCCTTGTGTTGGAATTATATTGACTCAAAAAGTGATATGCAAGAGGATGGGTAGCAGCCAGAGTTTATATCACACAAGGTCCATTAATAATATCAATGTTTTATTCTCCCAGTGAGGATGACCTCAGACCATTCCAGGACTTCCACGAAGTCTGTCTTGAGCTAGGAGGATATTACATTACCTTACTAATGGGTGGAGACTTTAATGTGGTATTGAATATATATCAGGATAGACTTCCAACAGGTTGGCCAGGCTAACCAAACATAAATAATGTATCAAAGGCTGGATGTGGGAATTCGTATTAGTACTTATATGGAGAGTGTTAAATCCTGAGGGCAAGGGATTTACTTTCTTCACACCCGAGTCAGGAATGGTTAGTAGGTTAGATTATTTCCTGCTTAATCAGAAGCTAGTTCAGGGAGTAAGTCCTATCACTGTAGTTCCAGAGGCCCAATATGATAAAGTTATGTCCTGTGAAAACATGCATTACTAAAGGGACCCCATAATTTTCCTAAGGTTAGAATTCCTATTTGGATGTTAAGAATAGAAGGGGTACAGGATTTCTTGGGAAGTCTATATGGCAGTTTATATAGCTGATTCTTTGAACTCTAAGGGGCAGATCTGGTCCAAATGGGGAGAATTCAAAACTACTCTAGTGAGGAAGGTATTTCAAGAAGCCACACAGGGTACTCAGCCCACTCATCCTAAACTTAATATGGCAATCAGTCATCTTAATGCAGTGATCAGGAGATATTCCAACTCCCGCTATCAAGGTAGTACCCTTGTGAGTGAAATTCAGATACTAAAAAGAAATATATAGCAGATGCATTATGGGATGCAACATCAACACTAAGAAAATTTATGAACTTACTACTGAGCAGAGCATATTAAATCTCCAAAATTGTTAGCACAAAGGCTAAGTGAGCAGAGGAAAATGCAGGCCATAATGGTACTCAAGCATACTCATGAGAACTTGAGTCATTCAGTCAAAGCAATCAATACGATAATTAGAGTTTTAGAAGCATTATGCTGACCTTAGCAGGTGTTCCCCACTCATAAAGGGGATGCTTTTGTGGGCTCCCTCCAATGGCTGCATCTATCCCAAGAGGGACAGGAGGTGGAATGGTCTGTAATCTTGGCTGAAGTTAGGAATGTAATTATAGCACTTCAATGGAGGAAGACCCTGGGGCTTGATGATATACCAATGGAACTTTACCAACTTTTTTCCTCTACCTTTGCTCCACTGCGTCTGAAGCTATACATGACCAGCTTGCATAATGGTTTCCTGTCAACATAATCTAAAATGACCAGTGTGATTACTTTCTTAAAGGAAAATAAGGATCCGTAGGATCCTGGAATCTACAGTTATATCTCATTGCTACCAGGGGAAATGACGATATTAGCAAACATTCTGATTACCCAACTTGGGAAGCATATTTCAATGCTGATTATTACAGCACAAAGGTTAATTCATAGAATAAAAAATGGAAATAGCTCACTTGTAGTGGAGTGGTGCTAGGCTCTCCAAACATGTACAAGGAGCTTGTCTTTGTTGGGACTAACAAAAAGCAGAGAAAGGTGAGCCTTTAAGGTTAACATGAAATGTTCTGTTGAAATTCAGAGCTGTAAACTTTCTCTTTTTTCTATTTATCAAGTACTATATTGGCCAGGCTTGGAGCCATGGCTGCACCATTGGAATTCTTCTGGTCTATCTGTAGCATTTGTTTCTGAAATTTTAGTAGCTTTTGATAAAAAGAGTCAGTAGAAGTTTTGTGGTGCATTTTTCAACTTCTCTGGGTGGAGCCCATGTATTTCTCAGGAGTAATTTCTCTACTGCTTTGATCCAGTAGTCTTGGGGTACAACAGTATCTAGCACCTCCATGTCAGTCGTGACTAGAAGAGTGTCTTGTTGAACACTGATGTCCTTAATTTTTTCCCAGAAGTCAAGGGTGTCCAGTATAAATGACTTTGTGTTAGTTGCCAATGCTTTGTTTGTGAATTCTAGATAAATAGTCATGGGCTCAATGATGGCTCCGTCACTTGCACTGACTGGTCTATAAGGGGAGGTGTGGCTTAGGAATACTGAAGAATGTCGGTATCCTGGGATGTAGGATCATTAAGAACGCATGCAATTTGTTGACTATTAGTCCCATATCTTTCAGCATTTCTAGCAATTTTAATATTTCATCATAAGCTGTTTGAATTATGCAGAGATTAACATTATTGTAGTGGCAGGGGTTGTTTAATATGCATTCTATCTTATTATTGTACGCTGTGGTGTCAGTCATTACAAAAAAACCTCCCTTATCAGCTTTCATTACCCTCCTAGACCTGTGTTTACTACATTTTTTAACAACTAGTAATTCATTCCTAGAAACATTGTAGTATGTTTTCTTACCTTTTTTGTCCAGTAAGTTCCTGAAATCTGTTTCACATTTAGCTTCATAAGGTCCTAGAGTTGGGTTCATGGGGAACTAAAGTCACTGGGCTTTTTCCATTTATGGACTGTAATTTGGTTAATCCTGGTATTGTCATGTGTTCTTTTCTGTTTTCCGTGGATGGGACAGAATGAATTCCTGTGCTGCTCAGGTGCTTTTGCTACGTTTGTAAGCTTTGTTGTTATTCTCATATCCCCACTATAGCACTTTTTATTGACTTTAATAAGGCTTTAAACTCACTGCAATGGGATTTTCTCTAGTGGGTACTAGAAGCATTCGGACAACCAGAGTCATTTATTAGGTGGGTTTAGTTGCTCTACAATTAGGCACTAGCACAGGTAGTTATTAACATTTTAACTTCCACCCCCTTTGTATTATACAGGGGCACAAGGTTATGATACCCCTTTTCCCTTTTATTTATTTATTTATTTATTTATTGTTTTTATTGACATTTGATTACTGGGAAAGTCCGACTGGGTAGGAGCCTATTTTCAGCAGAGACTTGGGTAGAAAACTTCCAAAGTATTACAAACCATTTTTAAGAACAATAATTTTACAGTCTTTATAAATAATTCAAAAATCAACCACAGTTTGAATAATTATATGAAAACATTGGTTAAGAATAGATACAAGTTATATGACAATAATTTAATATTTAGAGAAATTTTAGCTATTTTATAGAGAAATTAAAGGTAAGTTAGTATAATATAAAGAAACTGCAATACAAAGTAAGAGAAAAGCAAGTTTATGGTATATTTAGAGAGAAAGCCAGAACAGAGAAATTGATAAGATAAGATATGAATAGTATTTGTTCACATTTAGGGATATACCCCGGGATTCATGAAGCTTGTGCCAGGTGCAGGCATAGCATCGGCATTCCAACACCAAATATGGCCGGTGAGCGATTCAGGTATGAGCTGTCCCCACGTGCACTACCTGCGTACGCTACGCCCGCACAGCTCCTGGGCCCTGTATGCTAATTACCCCATGTACAGCAGTGTAGCATGCAAATGAAGGTATGCAGTGATCCAGGAAGTGGTGCAGGTAGTGTAAGCATGTAGAAATGTAAACCATAAAAACGGTTTATATTTTTGCAAACATAAAATCAGAGCCATGACAGCCGACCAAACACATGTATTATATTGTTAATATATGCCATTGGCTAGATATATAGCCAGTGACATAAAAAACATGTACAAAATATAAAATTAACATTTAATATTTTTATTCGCACTATTGCGAAGTGGAAGCGCAGGGCAGTAGCACTCAAACAGGATTGCAAGGAAAATAGAAAAAATATAGAATAACACTGCAATGTAACACATATCATGATTTCCCATAATAGTCAATGGCAGGCATGCTACACCACACCATGGCACAAGGGTTGTTAAGGGGCTGTGACAGTGTTATGTGTGGTAGCTAGGAATTAGTAGGCAATGCCGTGTAAATGAGAGGAGTAATAGTGAATCACAGATTCCCCGCTGGTGTAAGGATGCACCTCACAGCATAGCATTATAACACCGATGTGTGCCCTTGAGATAAAGATGACATCAAGAGAGGGGTGTGTCACCTTTGCTGTTAGCACATTGGAGCATTGCTAAACCGGTTTGCCCGTAGCTAAGCAAAGCTGCAGGATAGGGGTGTGTTGAACTGGCTTTAGCTTTGCTTAGCTGAGAGTACACAAGTTAACCGAGTATGCATGTGAACGGAGATGAAAATGCGCTTAAACCCGGGAAAACGGGTTTGCACAGGATGCGCAGGAGCTGAAACAGGAAAGATATAGGAAAGAAATAAGGAAATGCTGCAACTGGGAAACTGGAGTACAAATGACCAATTAACACCTAGAAAACTACAGTGGGCCATTGACAACAGCTAGCAAGGCTGCAAGCAGCTACCTGCAGAACAGGAAAGGGGGGGTCTGTACTGCAAAGAAAACAGTAAAGTGTCACAGCAGAACAAAGCAGATTTGCAGTATATCAGCTACAAGACACATTTTGCAATGCATGACTGGGTAGGGAAAGTACAAAACAAAAAAGATGGCAGGTGGATGCATACCTGATAATGGGAGGGGATCCAGGTTTAAAAGTGAATTACAGCGCAACAGATTAATCAAGGCAAGCAAGCATAACTCCACAGTAAAGGCCCCACACTTGCAGTACTCACTGTAAAACCCATAATTAAGATACCCTGCAGGTGGAATTGCTGATATACACCCAATGACATCAGCAGCATCCATAGCACAATAGTATAAAATGTGAAAGCACCTCACACACACTTGTGTATTCCCATACACTCTGCACCATTGGTGTTTACAGATGGGGAACTTTTAGTATGTACATGTTAGGGGCTGCCATAGCATTGATACACCAGCATGTGTTAGAGACTGAAGGTGGTGTAGAGGATGATGCACACAACCACCTCAGGCACCAGAGGAGGAGAAGAGTGTTCAGACCCAGGGTAGCCTACCAGGGGCTACATGATCTGGAGATAGTAGAGTGTTAATGGGTGGATAGGGACACCCTACAGCAACTTGTGGAGCTGTGCCGGCCACACCTCAGCACCAGAACAAACAGAGGGGAACCCATACCAGTGGATACAAAGGTATGTGTAAGCCTGAGAATACTAGCTACAGGTACCTTTCAAATGCCAACTGGGGATATCATGGGGATCTCACAGGCATCAGCATCCAGGGTAATTCACTAGTTCCTGGATGCCATGTTACCACATGCCAATGAGCACATATACTTCCCCCGAACGCAGGAGGAGTTGGCCAGCAATATGCGTCTCTTCCACCATGTGGCAGAATACCCGGAGGTACTGGGTGCAATAGACTGCAAGCACATACACATCAAGTCACCAACTGGTGAGCAGGGTAGGCGCTACATAAACCACAAAGGATACCCCTCCATCAACTGCCAGGTCGTACGCAATGCCCAGGGAATTATCATGGATGTGTGTGCTGGCAGCCCTGGAAGCTATCACGACTCCCACAGAGTGGATGATGACTCCCATCAGAAATGCACACACACCCATGCAGGAACACCATAATGAGGCACATGCACAAACCAGAATCATCATAGAGCGTGTGTTTGGGATGCTTAAATCATGGTTTCATTGCTTGGATGTATCTGGTGGACCCTTGCAGTACTCTCCAGGCACGTGTGCCCACATCTTCATAGTACGTGCCATGCTACACAATATGATCCTGCAGAAAGAGCTGCAGCAGGGACAGAATGGTGAAGGCCCTCACAGCCCACCACCATTGCCAAGGGCCCCACAGGCACAGAGGTACTCAGATCATGATCACCCTGAGCCATCCCCACTAGGCAGACGGAGGCGTGCCCAGTATGCCCATGCCTTGGCAAGGAGGGAACGTATAGCACACACACACTGACAGTGTAGGCACCTAGGGACTGACACCTTTCTCCACCTGCACACACAGTAAAAATGGATGGCACACATGCAAGACTACCTGTAAATTGTCATGTATAGGCAGTCTACTGTGTGCATCCAACATAGGCAGCCCTCAACTATTGCACACACAACTGCTATTGGCAGAAGGTAAGTCAACACCTGAACAGTAAATTAAGCTATCAGCATGTACTGATATTGTATGTATAGGTTCATAGGTAGTTACTTGGCTAACTGCCTGAGAGCATTCATAAGTCTAGCCAAAATGTGTTAGCTTTTGCCACCCCATGGATTCATTAACTGTCCCTCTGTGGAGAAGAGCCAATGGCATGATCCCTGGGGTGTATCTACTGTTCCCTATCCACTGTTCAAGGTTTCTCTTGAAGAGTGTTAGTGAGGGGCTCTGTATAATGTAATTAGGGATGTTGTTCCAAAGTATGGGGAGTTTCTATGACAGGAATCTGTCCCTCCAGCATCTTCCAGTTATTGTTGTGGCAAGGTTCAGCTCACTACAGCATGTGGCTCACTGTGACATGGATTCCCATAGCTGGAGCAAATCCATTAAGCCTGAGTTTGACATGGCTTTGTTGGCCAGCAGAGATCATCTCTGAGTAAATGAGATGCCACTGAGTAAAGCAGGAGTTTATTCAGTCTGGCTGCATAGGACATATGTTTGAGGCCATTAATCCTCTTGGCGAGGTACATTCGTGGACCTTCCAGCTGTTGGAAGTGTCTTCTGAGGTACAGCCCAAATGGGTTATTATACTCTATGATGGGACTGATGAGTGATGAGTAAAGGGGCACTATAACATCAGTATGTCTAGATGTGAACCCTTTAGTAATCAAATGGCCTGCATAGAAGGCTTTCCTAACTACTTTGGAGATATGATTGTCAAAGGTGAGATCACTATCTACCTTAGTCCCCAGATACCCTATTACCTCATCTGTATTAAAGTGGCTGCCACTTATGTGTTAATATATGGGTGCTTAATTTTCTACAATGGAATGACCATGCAGTTTGTGGCACTTAGCTGGAGGCCATGACTTTGACACTCTGTGTCGGTCTCTGTGAGGCCCCTTGAAGGATGTCTGTGTCAGCTGGACTGTCAGTTATGGTCCCAGTTTGCAGCCATTGCCAAACATGGTCTGCCATAGTCCACCTGTGTTTGCCTGTACCTCTGAGAAGTATATGCCAAACAGTAGGGGTCCCAGGACTGAGTCAAGTGGGACACCAGTTGTGACTGGTTAAGAGTTGGACCTGGAGGCCGCTAGTCATACCATGTGGGTTCTGTGTGTAAGCCCGTTGGCTACCCATCCTGTGATGTATGGGTTTATGTACAGGCTGGTGAGTTTATCAATAATACCTGAGTGGGGAATGGTGTCAAAAGCCTTGGTGAGGTCCAGGTGTTATGTGTGAACTACCTCTCCCCTCATCTAATGTCTTAGTGGCTGTCTGTAAGACATCAAACAGGTTCAGTAGGCATGAACTGCACTCAACCAAGCTGACCGGGGTTGGGTCAAGTGTTTGGAGGTTACCAATGTCTTTGTTAATGAGTGCCATGAGGATGCTCTCCATAGCTTTGCAAACCAGGCTAGTCAGGCTTATGGGGTGGTAGTTACCATGGTCAGTTGTGTTTCCACCTTGGTGGAGTGGAATAACCGTTGCCACGCACCATTGTATGGGCATGTAGCCTGTGGAGAGGCTAAGGTTGAAAAGCTTAATTAGGTGGGGGGTCAGTTTGTCTTGTAGTGTTTGCAAGATGCAGTCTGGGACACCATCTCCCTCCATTGATGCTGTGTTTTGCTGTTAGAGAGGGCCATTTCCACCTGTGTGTCTCTGATGTCTGGGATACTGTACTTTTCGGGCATTATTGTGGGCTCTTTAGGAGTTGAAGTTTGCACTGAATGTATCTGCAAGGATGTTGGTGATATCAGTAGGGTCAGTATATTCTGTGCTATATTGCACCGGTACAGTGCAAATCTGTGTGTTACCACTTAGATCCTTGATATAGCCAAAGAAGGCTTTGTGGTTATCTTTCGAATCCTTGCCTATTTTCCTGTTGATGTTAGCCTTGGATGATTTCATGAGGGACCTAAGTTTCTTACTAATACTGGTCATGGATGTCTGCCCTTCTTGGGATTTGCTGTTTTTCTGGACTACTGTCCTACTTCTGTTGTATAGCCTGTTTATTTCAGGGGTCCACCAGACTGGTGTCCTTGTCTAGGAGGAGTGAGTCTTGTTTTACCAGTGATGGCACGATCCATACATCCTTGTAGGTGCTTATAGAGTGCATTTGTAAATCTGTCTGTATCTTGAGCAGTATTTTCCCTTAGCGTGGGGGCTGAGAAACCCCCCACCCCTGTCTCTAGTAGTGTGAATTTAGCTGTAGGAAAGGTATACACTGTGGTTTCCGTGGGTTGGGGAGATGGTTGAGTGTGGAAACAGTGAATAGTTCATGGTCAGATCTAACCAGTGACCGGTTTACCTCTGCTGTGGTGCACCTGTCACCCATATTGGTGATTACCACTTCTAGTATGTTTCCACCCCTCGTTAGGGAGTTTACCATCTGATACAGGGCATATGAGGTGATAAATTTCAGGAAGCGCTGGGCCTGGAAGTGAGTACTTGAGTAAGTTTCCCAGTTAATGGTAGGGTAGTTGACAGTGACCAATGCCAGGGTGTGCGGTAGGACTGGCATGTTTCCACTGTCTCCAGGTAAGTAGAGTGGTGGTCCTGGGTCATAGAGGGTGATCTGTATCAGGCCACAGTTTGCATTGCAGTTGTGGCTGATGTTAGCTGCACATGGATGATCTCAGAGGTATCATGCTGCCCCACTAACCTGGAGGTGTAGGTATCCCTGATGAATATGGATACACCCCCTCCGTGTCTGTTTCAGTCCATGTTCTGTGGCTGAAATGTGTGGTATGGGTTGTAGTCTGGTAGTGCTGGTGTGCTCACAGGAGCCTTAAAACAGGTCTCAGTTACTGCACAGATGTTGACGTTGTCCATACTGAGGAGTGCTGTGAGTGCGTGCATGTTGTGATCACAACCCCTGGCGTTGAATAGCATAACCCTCATTGATTCTGCTATTGTGCTGTTTACAGAGGTGGGATTCATCTTTGAGACTTTCCTAAAAAAGGCACCATGGGGGCACCAATAGCCTTGGCCAGTATTCCAAAGCCTAAGGCTGACACATAAGCCAGTATGGTATTGTTGCATGCATGTTTCCCATCTGTGCTTGTTTCTCATCTTTCCTGTAGGTAACCTACTGGTAAGCAATAGAAAGCCTTAAACTTATACAAGTCTTCTAGCTTCCAAGATAGGCTTTTGGAGTGATTAAGTATCAGTGTTCTCTATGTTCTTGCTATACTTTACTGTTTTCTGCCTACATAGTGATTTTTCACTATATATTGTGATCTGAAAGCTCTGTTTATGCACATATTATGGCTGTGATGGCCTGCACTTTAGAGGTTCACAGATAGGTAGTAGGCTATCTGCCCAAGGGCAATTAGAAGCATACCTACAGTGTGTTGTCTTTCTCCACACCATTGATGAAGTAACTGAGCCTCTGTCAAGCATAGCCAATGAAGTGATTCCAGGCAGAGTTGCTGGAAGCTGTAGAAGACTGGGGTGGTAGAGGGTGATAGGGGCACTTAGTAATCTAAAGAGGGCATGTTAACGTGAAAAATCAACACCATTCAATTTCCCCAACAGGTCTTGCAGCTATAAAACTGGAGGGGCTCCCCCACCCCCTGGCTGTATGGTTCTGGGACACATGATCCCAAAGGTGTATATTCTGTTACCCATTCACACATTAAGGTTTCCCTTGAAGTGTGTCAGTGAGAGGCTATGCCTAATATAGTTAGGAATGTAATTTATAGTCTCTCATTTCATTTGTTATATATTTTTATCTCAAGAGTAAGTGAAGTTCAGTGGGTTTGGGCGCCACCGCCCTTTACTTAGCCTAGCTTGCACATGGATTGATCTAAATTAAAAAAAAAAAGGAAATTAAGGCAGA